>NC_072897.1:16254626-16259626 GCF_027943255.1 Anastrepha obliqua | reverse complement strand
AAATTCATTTCAATACATTTCAGTTTGATTTGAAATGTCTTTATTATATATTTTAATGGCAATATGCCAAGGTTATATTCCATAAAATGTTAGTATAGAATATAGATTCTTCATATATGTATATATATTCGAGAATTTTTTTCTATTTAAACTAACGTATGGAAAACCAGGCATAAAATCACAATATTACCAGTTTAATATGGCTCAAATTCGAGTTTCATATAGTTATGATTCGATTTATATGTTTCAATATCATTGGTTAGTTAACTTTTGATATTTTCATATTATATCACATGCCTTCACCGTGAGTGTTTTTTGCCATGCACACCTCACATTGTCAAAAATGTATGGGAAAAATTCATTTCAATACATTTCAGTTTGATTTGAAATGTCTTTATTATATATTTTAGTGCCAATATGCCAAGGTTATATTCCATAACATGTTAGTATTAGAATATAGATTCTTCATATATGTATATATATTCGAAAATTTTTTCTATTTAAACTAACGTATGGAAAACCAGGCATAAAATCACAATATTACCAGTTTAATATGGCTTAAATTCGAGTTTCATATAGTTATGATTCGATTTATATGCTTCAATATCATTGGTTAGTTAACTTTTGATATTTTCATATTATTTCACATGCCTTCACCGTGAGTGTTTTTTGCCATGCACACCTCACATTGTCAAAAATGTATGGGAAAAATTCATTTCAATACATTTCAGTTTGATTTGAAATGTCTTTATTATATATTTTAGTGCCAATATGCCAAGGTTATATTCCATAACATGTTAGTATTAGAATATGGATTCTTCATATATGTATATATATTCGAAAATTTTTTCTATTTAAACTAACGTATGGAAAACCAGGCATAAAATCACAATATTACCAGTTTAATATGGCTTAAATTCGAGTTTCATATAGTTATGATTCGATTTATATGCTTCAATATCATTGGTTAGTTAACTTTTGATATTTTCATATTATTTCACATGCCTTCACCGTGAGTGTTTTTTGCCATGCACACCTCACATTGTCAAAAATGTATGGGAAAAATTCATTTCAATACATTTCAGTTTGATTTGAAATGTCTTTATTATATATTTTAATGGCAATATGCCAAGGTTATATTCCATAAAATGTTAGTATAGAATATAGATTCTTCATATATGTATATATATTCGAGAATTTTTTTCTATTTAAACTAACGTATGGAAAACCAGGCATAAAATCACAATATTACCAGTTTAATATGGCTCAAATTCGAGTTTCATATAGTTATGATTCGATTTATATGTTTCAATATCATTGGTTAGTTAACTTTTGATATTTTCATATTATATCACATGCCTTCACCGTGAGTGTTTTTTGCCATGCACACCTCACATTGTCAAAAATGTATGGGAAAAATTCATTTCAATACATTTCAGTTTGATTTGAAATGTCTTTATTATATATTTTAGTGCCAATATGCCAAGGTTATATTCCATAACATGTTAGTATTAGAATATAGATTCTTCATATATGTATATATATTCGAAAATTTTTTCTATTTAAACTAACGTATGGAAAACCAGGCATAAAATCACAATATTACCAGTTTAATATGGCTTAAATTCGAGTTTCATATAGTTATGATTCGATTTATATGCTTCAATATCATTGGTTAGTTAACTTTTGATATTTTCATATTATTTCACATGCCTTCACCGTGAGTGTTTTTTGCCATGCACACCTCACATTGTCAAAAATGTATGGGAAAAATTCATTTCAATACATTTCAGTTTGATTTGAAATGTCTTTATTATATATTTTAGTGCCAATATGCCAAGGTTATATTCCATAACTCTCTATTTAAACTAACGTATGGAAAACCAGGCATAAAATCACAATATTACCAGTTTAATATGGCTTAAATTCGAGTTTCATATAGTTATGATTCGATTTATATGCTTCAATATCATTGGTTAGTTAACTTTTGATATTTTCATATTATATCACATGCCTTCACCGTGAGTGTTTTTTGCCATGCACACCTCACATTGTCAAAAATGTATGGGAAAAATTCATTTCAATACATTTCAGTTTGATTTGAAATGTCTTTATTATATATTTTAGTGCCAATATGCCAAGGTTATATTCCATAACTCTCTATTTAAACTAACGTATGGAAAACCAGGCATAAAATCACAATATTACCAGTTTAATATGGCTCAAATTCGAGTTTCATATAGTTATGATTCGATTTATATGCTTCAATATCATTGGTTAGTTAACTTTTGATATTTTCATATTATATCACATGCCTTCACCGTGAGTGTTTTTTGCCATGCACACCTCACATTGTCAAAAATGTATGGGAAAAATTCATTTCAATACATTTCAGTTTGATTTGAAATGTCTTTATTATATATTTTAGTGCCAATATGCCAAGGTTATATTCCATAACTTTCTATTTAAACTAACGTATGGAAAACCAGGCATAAAATCACAATATTACCAGTTTAATATGGCTTAAATTCGAGTTTCATATAGTTATGATTCGATTTATATGTTTCAATATCATTGGTTAGTTAACTTTTGATATTTTCATATCATTTCACATGCCTTCACCGTGGTGTTTTTTGCCATGCACACCTCACATTGTCAAAAATGTATGGGGAAAATTCATTTCAATACATTTCAGTTTGATTTGAAATGTCTTTATTATATATTTTAGTGCCAATATGCCAAGGTTATATTCCATAACATGTTAGTATAGCTAATATGAATTCTTCATATATGTATATATATTCGAAAATTTTTTCTATTTAAACTAACGTATGGAAAAAACCAGGCATAAAATCACAATATTACCAGTTTAATATGGCTTAAATTCGAGTTTCATATAGTTATGATTCGATTTATATGTTTCAATATCATTGGTTAGTTAACTTTTGATATTTTCATATCATTTCACATGCCTTCACCGTAAGTGTTTTTTGCCATGCACACCTCACATTGTCAAAAATGTATGGGAAAAATTCATTTCAATACATTTCAGTTTGATTTGAAATGTCTTTATTATATATTTTAGTGCCAATATGCCAAGGTTATATTCCATAACATGTTAGTATAGCTAATATGAATTCTTCATATATGTATATATATTCGAAAATTTTTTCTATTTAAACTAACGTATGGAAAAAACCAGGCATAAAATCACAATATTACCAGTTTAATATGGCTTAAATTCGAGTTTCATATAGTTATGATTCGATTTATATGTTTCAATATCATTGGTTAGTTAACTTTTGATATTTTCATATTATATCACATGCCTTCACCGTGAGTGTTTTTTGCCATGCACACCTCACATTGTCAAAAATGTATGGGAAAAATTCATTTCAATACATTTCAGTTTGATTTGAAATGTCTTTATTATATATTTTAGTGCCAATATGCCAAGGTTATATTCCATAACATGTTAGTATTAGAATATAGATTCTTCATATATGTATATATATTCGAAAATTTTTTCTATTTAAACTAACGTATGGAAAACCAGGCATAAAATCACAATATTACCAGTTTAATATGGCTTAAATTCGAGTTTCATATAGTTATGATTCGATTTATATGCTTCAATATCATTGGTTAGTTAACTTTTGATATTTTCATATTATTTCACATGCCTTCACCGTGAGTGTTTTTTGCCATGCACACCTCACATTGTCAAAAATGTATGGGAAAAATTCATTTCAATACATTTCAGTTTGATTTGAAATGTCTTTATTATATATTTTAGTGCCAATATGCCAAGGTTATATTCCATAACTCTCTATTTAAACTAACGTATGGAAAACCAGGCATAAAATCACAATATTACCAGTTTAATATGGCTTAAATTCGAGTTTCATATAGTTATGATTCGATTTATATGCTTCAATATCATTGGTTAGTTAACTTTTGATATTTTCATATTATATCACATGCCTTCACCGTGAGTGTTTTTTGCCATGCACACCTCACATTGTCAAAAATGTATGGGAAAAATTCATTTCAATACATTTCAGTTTGATTTGAAATGTCTTTATTATATATTTTAGTGCCAATATGCCAAGGTTATATTCCATAACTCTCTATTTAAACTAACGTATGGAAAACCAGGCATAAAATCACAATATTACCAGTTTAATATGGCTCAAATTCGAGTTTCATATAGTTATGATTCGATTTATATGCTTCAATATCATTGGTTAGTTAACTTTTGATATTTTCATATTATATCACATGCCTTCACCGTGAGTGTTTTTTGCCATGCACACCTCACATTGTCAAAAATGTATGGGAAAAATTCATTTCAATACATTTCAGTTTGATTTGAAATGTCTTTATTATATATTTTAGTGCCAATATGCCAAGGTTATATTCCATAACTTTCTATTTAAACTAACGTATGGAAAACCAGGCATAAAATCACAATATTACCAGTTTAATATGGCTTAAATTCGAGTTTCATATAGTTATGATTCGATTTATATGTTTCAATATCATTGGTTAGTTAACTTTTGATATTTTCATATCATTTCACATGCCTTCACCGTGGTGTTTTTTGCCATGCACACCTCACATTGTCAAAAATGTATGGGGAAAATTCATTTCAATACATTTCAGTTTGATTTGAAATGTCTTTATTATATATTTTAGTGCCAATATGCCAAGGTTATATTCCATAACATGTTAGTATAGCTAATATGAATTCTTCATATATGTATATATATTCGAAAATTTTTTCTATTTAAACTAACGTATGGAAAAAACCAGGCATAAAATCACAATATTACCAGTTTAATATGGCTTAAATTCGAGTTTCATATAGTTATGATTCGATTTATATGTTTCAATATCATTGGTTAGTTAACTTTTGATATTTTCATATCATTTCACATGCCTTCACCGTAAGTGTTCTTTGCCATGCACACCTCACATTGTCAAAAATGTATGGGAAA
>NC_072897.1:16237126-16249626 GCF_027943255.1 Anastrepha obliqua | reverse complement strand
GCTACAAGAAGGTTATTCGCCACAACCCACTCGCTCATAACCTCACCCCGAGTGTGGCTCCGATATCCAGCAGTATGCCTGGATACCTTGCTGAACCACATCGGGGAGGTAGCATTCGCGTCAAGACACACGATGGCAGGAATGCTACTCTCAAGTAGTAGCACCGCATCAATGTATCTTAAGTAGGGCTCTAGAGGCTCGTCAGACTTGCAGTACAAGCTGACAACATTCATTCTGCCGAATTCCCCCTCGACACACACACATACTCCCCACTGTGATGAGTCAACTACTACACAAGAGTAGCTTGGCTCACACACAGCTACTGCGGCCTTGACTCCAAGGTCCGTAAAGACCCTGAAGCCCCCAGGAAGGCCTCTCACCACCCCATTGGTGGAGTATGGTTCCTGGAGCAAAGCAATGCCGCAGCCCCCCTCCGACATACACGCCCCCAATTCACACATCACGGCATATGACCCCTGACAGTTCAGTTGATATAGCTCAACCATCAATGTCTAGCGTTCGCACGGGCAACAATGGCACAGTACACCGGGCAGACAGTGGACATCATTAGATGTCCGGCTGGCTTGCCCTTAAATGCACAGTTGCGACAATGCGGGGCATTGCCACAACCTGCACTCCTGTGTCCTTCTTGCCCGCACCTACGGCAGACATCCTTCTTGGCTCTGCATTCTGCCACCCTGTGATCAAACCCCATGCATCGGAAGCAGCCGGGCGTCAGTTGGTCTGGCCGTACCCGGAAGGAAAACCACTTTATGTAGCAACGACCTGCTTCCAGGAGGGCGGACATTAGCATGTCCGTTCCCTCAAGGACAACATTCGTCACCCCATCGGGGCTGACCTTCCAAGGACGGCTGATCATCCTCACATCCTTCTCACGGCACCCAGGGCTGAACTCCTTGAGGTTCAACCGGAACAACTCTCCCATGAAATCCTCAGGGGAGATCTCCGTGTGAACCCCCTGGACCACAACCCTAGGCCCCAGCTTCCGACGTATGCTCACATCGAGCCCCACTTCGGAAAACTTGGCATTTTTTGCCAAGTTATCCCTCTCGGCAACGGATGGGGTGCGAATAATCGCACCTCCATCCTTCAACGGGCGCACCTCGTGCACCCTAACCCCCATGGAAGGCCCAACCTCCTTTACAACTTTCTTGATCACCTCCTTGGAAGTAGTGGGGGTTTTACCCCTTACTACGACCGACCAGGTCTCAACTGGCTTGGGCACCGGCAACGCAGGCAACACAGGCGCAGGCGCCTGAGGTGCCGGCATCGACGCTGCACCAGCCAGCGCAGCTCCAGCCGTCCTCCGAGGTGCTTCCTCCCTGGTAATCTTCGTGGCTTCT
Organism: Anastrepha obliqua; assembly: GCF_027943255.1. NCBI lineage: Eukaryota > Metazoa > Arthropoda > Insecta > Diptera > Tephritidae > Anastrepha > Anastrepha obliqua. Next base: position 16,248,262 of record NC_072897.1, on the reverse strand, counting down.
AGTTGCCCACGAAGATGGGCTATCTCCCCCACCATTTCCACAAAGAGTTCCTCGAACTCCAAGGAGTACCCCAGGAGGTCTTTTGCAACACTTTTCGGGACGCCGTCCATGTCTATGACGGCTCCACTAAAGGCCGTCACAATGGACTTGAAGCGCCCCATAAACTGCACCGCAACTTTCTTGCGTTCGGCATCCCCACCGATCGCACCCAAACCTTTCAGGGAAGCACCCAATTCCCCACGGATTTCCTCCAAACGCTTCCCTGCGGGACCTAATTTTTCCCCCGTCTTCCGCCCCTTGCGCCCACTCCCAATCTTTCCGCTTTCGGAACCACCCTCGCTTCCACTCACCTTTTCAGGTACCTTTGAAGATACCTTCTCCACCGGAACCGCTGCACCTCCAGCGGTCTTCTTCTTAGAACGGGGAGGAGACCGCAAGATCACCTCCTCCTCTCCGGACGTCGTCTCGTCCATTGCCGACGATGGCACCGCCGACCCGCTTGGAAGAGAGGTGTTCGCCCTCTTCCTCAACCCTTCTGATTTGGGCATTGCCCAACTCTCCACCACTAAGGTTGCCGAGTTCGCCGTATAAAGGCCTCCCGAGCAACAACAAAAACTGGGTCCCTTTTGGGCGACGGCAACTACTGCACGGCAGGAGTGAATCCCGCACAGGCACGCACACAGCGGCTGCACCTATCGGCGAGCCAAAGCAAAGCGCGAGGGCGTAGCCCACAGCGCCAACCAAAGGTTTGGCAAAGGCCACCACCAATGCCTTGCCGGACAGAACACTGTTCCCCGAACAAGGACGGGTCGACCAAGGTGGAGCTAACGCCGAGCTCGACCGCAGGCAAAAAACACAACACGCTTTGGTCGTAGCACCTGCACAAGGTATTCAACCTTGGCGCAGTACTGTACCCACGCACAAAAGAGGACGCCCTTTTTACTGTTGCCAAATATGGCAATATAGCGGCACGACTACCTAGTGTACACGCACTCAACGAACCCACGCCGAAAAAATAACAGCGCGACACTACACCGACGCCAAGGATTAACGGCACGCGCCAAAAGCCACGCCAGAAATTAGCGGCACACAAAAGTTGTAAACAACTTGGTATAGCGGCACTCGCTTGAGCGTCCCACAATATACCAACACAACACACTTGTACACAATGTACAGCCACGCGAACAGTGGCGTCACTAGCACAACCTTAGTCACTTGAGCAATTGCTCGTAAACAACGTACCGCTATGGTACAGCTACGCGCAAAAGCACCACGCCGAAAAATAGCGGCACGCCCGCAAAAGTTGTAAACAACTTAATGGAAAATTTCCAACGCTGTATCTAGCAGCACTCACAAACACGCACTCTGTGTCTATAGCACGGAGTATATTGGCACTCACTGGAGTGTCCAACAACACTACCGTACGGCACTTTCAATTATTCGTAAACACTGTACAGCTACTACAAAGTAGCGTCACTCGGACAACGGCACTCACTAGCGCAATAAATTGTAAACACTGTACCGCAATAGTACAGCCACAACAATATAAGCGTCACTCGCACAACTATAACACTACCGGTTATCACACGCGGATATAGCACACAGGCACACAGCGAAATCGCAAAAATAGCACACAGCGCACGGCACGTCCGTTCAGCTCAGCAGTCACACTGCGAATGAGTGAGTAGATAGGGACAGTAGGAATCTCGTTAATCCATTCATGCGCGTCACTAATTAGATGACGAGGCATTTGGCTACCTTAAGAGAGTCATAGTTACTCCCGCCGTTTACCCGCGCTTACTTGAATTTCTTCACTTTGACATTCAGAGCACTGGGCAGAAATCACATTGTGTCAACACCCGTTAGGGCCATCACAATGCTTTGTTTTAATTAGACAGTCGGATTCCCCAAGTCCGTGCCAGTTCTGAATTGATTGTTAATTGATAATCGTTATAATTTAAAAGGAATATATATCGAATGATATAATTCCTTAAAAATTTTAGCAAGAAAGTTCCACAATTGGCTACGTAACTACTATCCGGGGAACAAGAATCGTAATTCTCTATTTACCCAGAACGAGTACATAAACCATGGTATTGCTTCCCAATCAAGCCCGACTATCTCAATCTTCAGAGCCAATCCTTATCCCGAAGTTACGGATCTAATTTGCCGACTTCCCTTACCTACATTATTCTATCGACTAGAGACTCTTCACCTTGGAGACCAGCTGCGGATATTGGTACGGCCTGTTGAGAAGTTTGCGTGACCCCACCATAAATTTTCAAGGTCCGAGGAGAAAATATCGACACAACAGTAAATGTCATGCTCTTCTAGTCCATCTACCATATCTCTCTTCGAAAGACTTCCATGGTAGTACGACTATAAAACAGAAAAGAAAACTCTTCCGATATCTCTCGACGGCTTCTTTATGGTCGTTCCTGTTGCCAGGATGAGCACAAGGCCCATTTTTAATAACAAACGGATACTCAACAGGTTACGGAATTGGAACCGTATTCCCTTTCGTTCAAAATAATTCAAGTATTTTAATTATTTTTAAATATATTTTTATTAATATTTTTTTTTATTAAAAACTTGAAAATTTTCGGCTTTCGCCTTGAACTTAGGACCGACTAACTCGTGATCAACCACTGTTCACACGAAACCCTTCTCCACTTCAGTCCTCCAAGGTCTCATTCGATTATTTGCTACTACCACCAAGATCTGTACCAATAGCGGCTCCATGCAGGCTTACGCCAAACACTTCTAAGCACACTATTGTACCCTCCTACTCACTAAAGTTTCAAAATTTATAAATCAATCGAAATTGTTTTATAAATCATCTACTTTAGCGGTAATGTATAGGTATACAACTTAAGCGCCATCCATTTTAAGGGCTAGTTGCTTCGGCAGGTGAGTTGTTACACACTCCTTAGCGGATTACGACTTCCATGTCCACCGTCCTGCTGTTTTAAGCAACCAACGCCTTTCATGGTATCTGCATGAGTTGTTAATTTAGGCACCGTAACATTACGTTTGGTTCATCCCACAGCGCCAGTTCTGCTTACCAAAAGTGGCCCACTGGGCACATTATATCATAACCTCAACCTTCATATCAAGAAAGGTGAGGTTCTTACCCATTTAAAGTTTGAGAATAGGTTAAAATCGTTTCGACCCTAAGGCCTCTAATCATTCGCTTTACCAGATAAGATTATTTTATATAATTTTTAAATGCACCAGCTATCCTGAGGGAAACTTCGGAGGGAACCAGCTACTAGATGGTTCGATTGGTCTTTCGCCCCTATACTCAATTCTGACAATCGATTTGCACGTCAGAACTGTTTCGGTCTTCCATCAGGGTTTCCCCTGACTTCAACCTGATCAAGTATAGTTCACCATCTTTCGGGTCACAGCATATATGCTCAAGGTACGCTCCAGTTAGAGGTATAAATAATAATAAATTATCATTATACATAACTATATGGAACGCCCCGGGATTGAATTAATTGACTATTTATTAAAAAATAGACTAAAAATTAATCCCATTATATTTAAGTTAAGTTAATTATGCCATTAAGTTTAATATAACTCAATGACTTGCACATATGTTAGACTCCTTGGTCCGTGTTTCAAGACGGGTCCCGAAGGTATCCTGAATCTTTCGCATTGTTAATCATATAAATGCATACAAATAAATATTAATATCATAGATATTAAATTTTTTGTAAAATTCAAAAAATGAATTTTAGCATTATATATAATAAAATCTATCAACACTTTATCAAATCATTAGTATTTATTTTATGTTAATATGCTTAAAAAGCAAATTAATTTAAATAAACTTAATATCACCAATGATCTTTTGATAAATACTTTATTATGTTAATAGATTACAATGTCCTTATATGAAAAAAATGCACATTATTTTTTTAATTATTTAATGATGAATTTTTCATAATGGATATTCAGGTTCATCGGGCTTAACCTCTAAGCAGTTTCACGTACTATTTAACTCTCTATTCAGAGTTCTTTTCAACTTTCCCTCACGGTACTTGTTTACTATCGGTCTCATGGTTATATTTAGTTTTAGATGGAGTTTACCACCCACTTAGTGCTGCACTATCAAGCAACACGACTCTTTGGAAATATCTTTCTAGTAATCATTAACGTTATACGGGCCTGGCACCCTCTATGGGTAAATGGCCTCATTTAAGAAGGACTTAAATCGTTAATTTCTCATACTAGATATTAAGATATTCCATACACTGCATCTCACATTTGACATATAGACAAAGTGACTTAGTGCTGAACTATTTTCTTTTCGCTCGCCGCTACTAAGAAAATCCTTGTTAGTTTCTTTTCCTCCCCTCATTAATATGCTTAAATTCAGGGGGTAATCCCATATGAGTTGAGGTTGTTTTAATATTCTTTTTTTATCTTCTCACAATTTAATAAAAAAAATTATATCATCTTTTCATCTCTATTTTTCTTTTCTCCTTTTATATATTGTAAATATATAAAAATAATAATAATGTAAAATGAGGCAATCCTAGAATAAAAAATTTAATTTTTATGCTAGACATTCCTCCTTTTAATTACATATATAAATTATTATTTTATATATATATATATAAATAATATGAAAATTTTTTGTAAAGAATACTTAGATTCAATATTTTCATCATTTCATTTTATTTGAGAGGATTTTTTTTTTAAAGAATATATAATAAATAAAATTCATTATATATCTTTATTTTTTTTGCTATTAATATTATGAATTATTTAAAATCCAATAATATACACATTTGCTTAAATTCAATTATTTTTATAAAAGAATAAGCAACTTATTTAGCATAGTCTTACAACCCTCAACCATATGTAGTCCAAGCAGTACTTTAAAATTGAATTTAATGTACATAACAGCATGGACTGCGATATGCGTTCAAAATGTCGATGTTCATGTGTCCTGCAGTTCACACGATGACGCACAGTTTGCTGCGTTCTTCATCGACCCATGAGCCAAGTGATCCACCGCTTAGAGTATTTTTTTATTTATTTTTATTTATAACAAATGTCAATTTTTTTTTGCATATATTAATTGAAAGAGTAAAATTAAATAATATTAATAATATATAAATTGATTTTCTTTCAATAATATATATCAAATATATTTAACTCTAAACATTTTTATTAAGTTGCGAATGTCTTAGTTCAACAATAATACAGTGGTGGTATTTATTATGATTCAATTATTTTGTATTTTTTTAATCATTTTATGTATATATATAATAATATAATAAATATATACCACTTTTGTTATTGTGAACAAATTAACTTATCATTCAATCAAATGAATAATAAGTACAACTTTTTATTTTCATGTTTAAAGGTTTTTAAAAGAAAAAAATAAGAAAAAACATTACAAAATGTACCATCATATATTATATTTAATATGATATAATTGATGGATCACAAATTGAATGAAAAAGAATAAAAAGAATTATGGATTCAAAATAATTATATAAATTTTTTTTTTTTTTTCTTTTTTTTTTTTTTTTTTTTTTTCTTTTTGTTCGTTTGTTTGCTTGTCTGTTTGTTTGTTTGTTTGTTTGTTTGTTTGTTTTTCTTACGGATATGGAACACAATAATGATCCTTCCGCAGGTTCACCTACGGAAACCTTGTTACGACTTTTACTTCCTCTAAATAATCAAGTTCGGTCAACTTTTGCGAAACAACCGTGACACACGAGGCGTCACAGTGATCACGTCCGGAGACCTCACTAAATAATTCAATCGGTAGTAGCGACGGGCGGTATGTACAAAGGGCAGGGACTTAATCAATGCGAGTTAATAACTCGCACTTACTGGGAATTCCAAGTTCATGTGAACAGTTTCAGTTCACAATCCCAAGCATGAAAGTGGTTCAGCGGTTTACCCGGACCTCTCGGTCTAGGAAATACACGTTGATACTTTCATTGTAGCGCGCGTGCAGCCCAGGACATCTAAGGGCATCACAGACCTGTTATTGCTCAATCTCGTTACTGCTAGACGCAATTTGTCCATTTAAGAAGCTAGTGTCCTTATAATGGGACAAACCAACAGGTACGACTCCACTTATATAAACACATTCAAACACTTGTACATTCAAGATGTACGCATGAAAGAAGGCTATATAAGTTTCAACATCATAATCCTGAAAGCATCTATTTAATATATTTGAGTCTCGTTCGTTATCGGAATTAACCAGACAAATCACTCCACGAACTAAGAACGGCCATGCACCACCACCCATAGATTCGAGAAAGAGCTATCAATCTGTCTTACACGCTTATGTTCGGACCTGGTAAGTTTTCCCGTGTTGAGTCAAATTAAGCCGCAGGCTCCACTCCTGGTGGTGCCCTTCCGTCAATTCCTTTAAGTTTCAGCTTTGCAACCATACTTCCCCCGGAGCCCAAAAGCTTTGGTTTCCCGGGAAGCGACTGAGAGAGCCATAGTAGTAGCTACACCCAATTGCTAGCTGGCATCGTTTATGGTTAGAACTAGGGCGGTATCTGATCGCCTTCGAACCTCTAACTTTCGTTCTTGATTAATGAAAACATCTTTGGCAAATGCTTTCGCTTAAGTTAGTCTTACGACGGTCCAAGAATTTCACCTCTCGCGTCGTAATACTAATGCCCCCAAACTGCTTCTATTAATCATTACCTCTTGATCTAAAAACCAATGAAAGTAGAACAGAGGTCTTATTTCATTATTCCATGCACAAAATATTCAGGCATTTGGAGCCTGCTTTAAGCACTCTAATTTGTTCAAAGTAATTGTACCGGCCCACAACAACACTCGATGAAGAGCACTGAAGTAGGTTTAAATAGGAGGAATATATAAAAAATACATTGTATTAATTATATATAAGAACTCCACCGGTAATACGCTTACATACATAAGGTAATGTACATACCACAATATATAGTTGTACTACCCGTATGAAGCACAAATTCAACTACGAACGTTTTAACCGCAACAACTTTAATATACGCTATTGGAGCTGGAATTACCGCGGCTGCTGGCACCAGACTTGCCCTCCAATAGGTCCTTGTTAAAGGATTTAAAGTGTACTCATTCCAATTACAGGGCCTCGGATATGAGTCCTGTATTGTTATTTTTCGTCACTACCTCCCCGAACTGGGAGTGGGTAATTTACGCGCCTGCTGCCTTCCTTAGATGTGGTAGCCGTTTCTCAGGCTCCCTCTCCGGAATCGAACCCTGATTCCCCGTTACCCGTTGCAACCATGGTAGTCCTAGATACTACCATCAAAAGTTGATAGGGCAGACATTTGAAAGATCTGTCGTCGGTACGGGACCATACGATCTGCAAGTTATCTAGAGTTCAACCAATTTAACGATCAAATGATCGCTTGGTTTTAGTCTAATAAAAGCACACGTTCCATAAGGTCCGTGTTTATATTGCATGTATTAGCTCTAGAATTACCACAGTTATCCAAGTAACTGTTAACGATCTATGGAACCATAACTGATATAATGAGCCTTTTGCGGTTTCACTTTTAATTTGTTTGTACTTAGACATGCATGGCTTAATCTTTGAGACAAGCATATAACTACTGGCAGGATCAACCAGAATAATATTTTTATTTATATATTTTTCTTTGTTTTTCATATTTGAAAATTTCATAAATTACGGTGTATATAAAAAGTAAAGGGGCGACCCCCCTTTAGCTTTTCTTATCAAAATTCAAAAACCGTTTTTTATGAAAAAGAATTTTCGTTCTCTATATTATATATTTTATATAAAAATATAAGAACGATATTTCTTCTTAATATTTGCCAATTTTCAAATAATTTATCATTCTTAATAACATTTTACTTTTTTTTCAAATGCATTTTTAATGTAATAATTTCATATATTACATAATTTTTCTCTTTGAATTGAAATTAATAATTTCATAATTCTATTTTTTAATCATAAATATATATGATTGAAAAAATTTTCTCCTCTTTTCCTTTGTTTAAAATTTAATTTTTCTTATAAATTTTTGTTTTTCTTATTTTTTTCTCTTCATCATCTGTTTAATTTCCTGTATTTATACAAGAAACAAACAGTTGAGGATAATTTCTATGTAATGCTAGTATAGAATATAAAATTTTGAATTCAAAAATTTATTTCTATTTAAACTAACTATAGAAAACCAGGAATAAAATACAATAACACCAATATGCCATAACATGTTAGTATAGAATATAGATTCTTCATATATGTATATATATTCGAAAATTTTTTCTATTTAAACTAACGTATGGAAAACCAGGAATAAAATCATAATATTACCAGTTTAATATGGCTCAAATTCGAGTTTCATATAGTTATGATTCGATTTATATGCTTCAATATCATTGGTTAGTTAACTTTTGATATTTTCATATTATATCACATGCCTTCACCGTGAGTGTTTTTTGCCATGCACACCTCACATTGTCAAAAATGTATGGGAAAAATTCATTTCAATACATTTCAGTTTGATTTGAAATGTCTTTATTATATATTTTAATGGCAATATGCCAAGGTTATATTCCATAAAATGTTAGTATAGAATATAGATTCTTCATATATGTATATATATTCGAGAATTTTTTTCTATTTAAACTAACGTATGGAAAACCAGGCATAAAATCACAATATTACCAGTTTAATATGGCTCAAATTCGAGTTTCATATAGTTATGATTCGATTTATATGTTTCAATATCATTGGTTAGTTAACTTTTGATATTTTCATATTATATCACATGCCTTCACCGTGAGTGTTTTTTGCCATGCACACCTCACATTGTCAAAAATGTATGGGAAAAATTCATTTCAATACATTTCAGTTTGATTTGAAATGTCTTTATTATATATTTTAGTGCCAATATGCCAAGGTTATATTCCATAACATGTTAGTATTAGAATATAGATTCTTCATATATGTATATATATTCGAAAATTTTTTCTATTTAAACTAACGTATGGAAAACCAGGCATAAAATCACAATATTACCAGTTTAATATGGCTTAAATTCGAGTTTCATATAGTTATGATTCGATTTATATGCTTCAATATCATTGGTTAGTTAACTTTTGATATTTTCATATTATTTCACATGCCTTCACCGTGAGTGTTTTTTGCCATGCACACCTCACATTGTCAAAAATGTATGGGAAAAATTCATTTCAATACATTTCAGTTTGATTTGAAATGTCTTTATTATATATTTTAGTGCCAATATGCCAAGGTTATATTCCATAACTCTCTATTTAAACTAACGTATGGAAAACCAGGCATAAAATCACAATATTACCAGTTTAATATGGCTCAAATTCGAGTTTCATATAGTTATGATTCGATTTATATGCTTCAATATCATTGGTTAGTTAACTTTTGATATTTTCATATTATTTCACATGCCTTCACCGTGAGTGTTTTTTGCCATGCACACCTCACATTGTCAAAAATGTATGGGAAAAATTCATTTCAATACATTTCAGTTTGATTTGAAATGTCTTTATTATATATTTTAATGGCAATATGCCAAGGTTATATTCCATAAAATGTTAGTATAGAATATAGATTCTTCATATATGTATATATATTCGAGAATTTTTCTCTATTTAAACTAACGTATGGAAAACCAGGCATAAAATCACAATATTACCAGTTTAATATGGCTCAAATTCGAGTTTCATATAGTTATGATTCGATTTATATGCTTCAATATCATTGGTTAGTTAACTTTTGATATTTTCATATTATATCACATGCCTTCACCGTGAGTGTTTTTTGCCATGCACACCTCACATTGTCAAAAATGTATGGGAAAAATTCATTTCAATACATTTCAGTTTGATTTGAAATGTCTTTATTATATATTTTAGTGCCAATATGCCAAGGTTATATTCCATAACTCTCTATTTAAACTAACGTATGGAAAACCAGGCATAAAATCACAATATTACCAGTTTAATATGGCTTAAATTCGAGTTTCATATAGTTATGATTCGATTTATATGCTTCAACATCATTGGTTAGTTAACTTTTGATATTTTCATATTATTTCACATGCCTTCACCGTGAGTGTTTTTTGCCATGCACACCTCACATTGTCAAAAATGTATGGGAAAAATTCATTTCAATACATTTCAGTTTGATTTGAAATGTCTTTATTATATATTTTAGTGCCAATATGCCAAGGTTATATTCCATAACTCTCTATTTAAACTAACGTATGGAAAACCAGGCATAAAATCACAATATTACCAGTTTAATATGGCTCAAATTCGAGTTTCATATAGTTATGATTCGATTTATATGCTTCAATATCATTGGTTAGTTAACTTTTGATATTTTCATATTATATCACATGCCTTCACCGTGAGTGTTTTTTGCCATGCACACCTCACATTGTCAAAAATGTATGGGGAAAATTCATTTCAATACATTTCAGTTTGATTTGAAATGTCTTTATTATATATTTTAGTGCCAATATGCCAAGGTTATATTCCATAACTTTCTATTTAAACTAACGTATGGAAAACCAGGCATAAAATCATAATATTACCAGTTTAATATGGCTTAAATTCGAGTTTCATATAGTTATGATTCGATTTATATGCTTCAATATCATTGGTTAGTTAACTTTTGATATTTTCATATCATTTCACATGCCTTCACCGTGGTGTTTTTTGCCATGCACACCTCACATTGTCAAAAATGTATGGGGAAAATTCATTTCAATACATTTCAGTTTGATTTGAAATGTCTTTATTATATATTTTAGTGCCAATATGCCAAGGTTATATTCCATAACTTTCTATTTAAACTAACGTATGGAAAACCAGGCATAAAATCACAATATTACCAGTTTAATATGGCTTAAATTCGAGTTTCATATAGTTATGATTCGATTTATATGTTTCAATATCATTAGTTAGTTAACTTTTGATATTTTCATATCATTTCACATGCCTTCACCGTGGTGTTTTTTGCCATGCACACCTCACATTGTCAAAAATGTATGGGGAAAATTCATTTCAATACATTTCAGTTTGATTTGAAATGTCTTTATTATATATTTTAGTGCCAATATGCCA
>NC_072897.1:16224626-16232126 GCF_027943255.1 Anastrepha obliqua | reverse complement strand
AATGGCCTCCAAATATTCCGGAATGAACTTCCACAAGCATTTGCACATCTCTCCGTTCAAACCATCGAAACCTGGAGACCTTTTAGACCTGACCAGGCCAAATGCATAATCCAACTCCTCAGCTTCTATTGGAGGGACAGGCACCTCTTGTGCAGGAGGAACCTGAACCTCAGCCCTGGGAAAAAACTCGCCTAACAGAACATTGGCACACTCTCTCCACGTCGATAATACAGTATCACCTACGCGAAGAGAGCTAGCCATCTCATTTCGACGACCCCGACAGATCCTATAGACCTGTCCCCAAGGGTCGTCCCTATTTTCCCCCACAAATCTCCTCCACTCTTCCTCCTTCACTCTCACAAGCATCTTCTTATACTCTTTCATCCCTACGCTAAATTGATACTTGAGCTGAGACAGATTCTCCGAATTGGTCCGCCTGCCGCGTTGAAACAAACGCCTCAAGCGTCGGACAGACCTCCTCTTTGAATTTAACTCACTCGTCCACCATTTCACACCTTTCATTCTCACAGCCCTAGCTTTCCTAAACAATAAGTCATTCACACCCCAGACACATTCATATAGACGAGCAATTTGCTCGTCAACCCCCAATTCCTCAAACTCCCTAAGCGGTATATCCAATACCGCTTCCCTAACAGTATGTCCATATCGGTTCCAGTCGGTACACGAGGTACGCCATCGCCTCAATGGACTCCCCCCTTCTAGCTGCGGGGTACGGGGAGTAACCATAATTTGTATTAAATTATGGTCACTAATTCCCCAACCCCCCCTAACACTCCATTTACACTCGAACCTACCCGCTGCTGCGTCATTCATGAGCGTCACGTCAATGTCACTCACACCTCTAGGCCCCTCAAACGTATACCATACGCTTGGTTCGTTTGCTACAAGAAGGTTATTCGCCACAACCCACTCGCTCATAACCTCACCCCGAGTGTGGCTCCGATATCCAGCAGTATGCCTGGATACCTTGCTGAACCACATCGGGGAGGTAGCATTCGCGTCAAGACACACGATGGCAGGAATGCTACTCTCAAGTAGTAGCACCGCATCAATGTATCTTAAGTAGGGCTCTAGAGGCTCGTCAGACTTGCAGTACAAGCTGACAACATTCATTCTGCCGAATTCCCCCTCGACACACACACATACTCCCCACTGTGATGAGTCAACTACTACACAAGAGTAGCTTGGCTCACACACAGCTACTGCGGCCTTGACTCCAAGGTCCGTAAAGACCCTGAAGCCCCCAGGAAGGCCTCTCACCACCCCATTGGTGGAGTATGGTTCCTGGAGCAAAGCAATGCCGCAGCCCCCCTCCGACATACACGCCCCCAATTCACACATCACGGCATATGACCCCTGACAGTTCAGTTGATATAGCTCAACCATCAATGTCTAGCGTTCGCACGGGCAACAATGGCACAGTACACCGGGCAGACAGTGGACATCATTAGATGTCCGGCTGGCTTGCCCTTAAATGCACAGTTGCGACAATGCGGGGCATTGCCACAACCTGCACTCCTGTGTCCTTCTTGCCCGCACCTACGGCAGACATCCTTCTTGGCTCTGCATTCTGCCACCCTGTGATCAAACCCCATGCATCGGAAGCAGCCGGGCGTCAGTTGGTCTGGCCGTACCCGGAAGGAAAACCACTTTATGTAGCAACGACCTGCTTCCAGGAGGGCGGACATTAGCATGTCCGTTCCCTCAAGGACAACATTCGTCACCCCATCGGGGCTGACCTTCCAAGGACGGCTGATCATCCTCACATCCTTCTCACGGCACCCAGGGCTGAACTCCTTGAGGTTCAACCGGAACAACTCTCCCATGAAATCCTCAGGGGAGATCTCCGTGTGAACCCCCTGGACCACAACCCTAGGCCCCAGCTTCCGACGTATGCTCACATCGAGCCCCACTTCGGAAAACTTGGCATTTTTTGCCAAGTTATCCCTCTCGGCAACGGATGGGGTGCGAATAATCGCACCTCCATCCTTCAACGGGCGCACCTCGTGCACCCTAACCCCCATGGAAGGCCCAACCTCCTTTACAACTTTCTTGATCACCTCCTTGGAAGTAGTGGGGGTTTTACCCCTTACTACGACCGACCAGGTCTCAACTGGCTTGGGCACCGGCAACGCAGGCAACACAGGCGCAGGCGCCTGAGGTGCCGGCATCGACGCTGCACCAGCCAGCGCAGCTCCAGCCGTCCTCCGAGGTGCTTCCTCCCTGGTAATCTTCGTGGCTTCTAGTTGCCCACGAAGATGGGCTATCTCCCCCACCATTTCCACAAAGAGTTCCTCGAACTCCAAGGAGTACCCCAGGAGGTCTTTTGCAACACTTTTCGGGACGCCGTCCATGTCTATGACGGCTCCACTAAAGGCCGTCACAATGGACTTGAAGCGCCCCATAAACTGCACCGCAACTTTCTTGCGTTCGGCATCCCCACCGATCGCACCCAAACCTTTCAGGGAAGCACCCAATTCCCCACGGATTTCCTCCAAACGCTTCCCTGCGGGACCTAATTTTTCCCCCGTCTTCCGCCCCTTGCGCCCACTCCCAATCTTTCCGCTTTCGGAACCACCCTCGCTTCCACTCACCTTTTCAGGTACCTTTGAAGATACCTTCTCCACCGGAACCGCTGCACCTCCAGCGGTCTTCTTCTTAGAACGGGGAGGAGACCGCAAGATCACCTCCTCCTCTCCGGACGTCGTCTCGTCCATTGCCGACGATGGCACCGCCGACCCGCTTGGAAGAGAGGTGTTCGCCCTCTTCCTCAACCCTTCTGATTTGGGCATTGCCCAACTCTCCACCACTAAGGTTGCCGAGTTCGCCGTATAAAGGCCTCCCGAGCAACAACAAAAACTGGGTCCCTTTTGGGCGACGGCAACTACTGCACGGCAGGAGTGAATCCCGCACAGGCACGCACACAGCGGCTGCACCTATCGGCGAGCCAAAGCAAAGCGCGAGGGCGTAGCCCACAGCGCCAACCAAAGGTTTGGCAAAGGCCACCACCAATGCCTTGCCGGACAGAACACTGTTCCCCGAACAAGGACGGGTCGACCAAGGTGGAGCTAACGCCGAGCTCGACCGCAGGCAAAAAACACAACACGCTTTGGTCGTAGCACCTGCACAAGGTATTCAACCTTGGCGCAGTACTGTACCCACGCACAAAAGAGGACGCCCTTTTTACTGTTGCCAAATATGGCAATATAGCGGCACGACTACCTAGTGTACACGCACTCAACGAACCCACGCCGAAAAAATAACAGCGCGACACTACACCGACGCCAAGGATTAACGGCACGCGCCAAAAGCCACGCCAGAAATTAGCGGCACACAAAAGTTGTAAACAACTTGGTATAGCGGCACTCGCTTGAGCGTCCCACAATATACCAACACAACACACTTGTACACAATGTACAGCCACGCGAACAGTGGCGTCACTAGCACAACCTTAGTCACTTGAGCAATTGCTCGTAAACAACGTACCGCTATGGTACAGCTACGCGCAAAAGCACCACGCCGAAAAATAGCGGCACGCCCGCAAAAGTTGTAAACAACTTAATGGAAAATTTCCAACGCTGTATCTAGCAGCACTCACAAACACGCACTCTGTGTCTATAGCACGGAGTATATTGGCACTCACTGGAGTGTCCAACAACACTACCGTACGGCACTTTCAATTATTCGTAAACACTGTACAGCTACTACAAAGTAGCGTCACTCGGACAACGGCACTCACTAGCGCAATAAATTGTAAACACTGTACCGCAATAGTACAGCCACAACAATATAAGCGTCACTCGCACAACTATAACACTACCGGTTATCACACGCGGATATAGCACACAGGCACACAGCGAAATCGCAAAAATAGCACACAGCGCACGGCACGTCCGTTCAGCTCAGCAGTCACACTGCGAATGAGTGAGTAGATAGGGACAGTAGGAATCTCGTTAATCCATTCATGCGCGTCACTAATTAGATGACGAGGCATTTGGCTACCTTAAGAGAGTCATAGTTACTCCCGCCGTTTACCCGCGCTTACTTGAATTTCTTCACTTTGACATTCAGAGCACTGGGCAGAAATCACATTGTGTCAACACCCGTTAGGGCCATCACAATGCTTTGTTTTAATTAGACAGTCGGATTCCCCAAGTCCGTGCCAGTTCTGAATTGATTGTTAATTGATAATCGTTATAATTTAAAAGGAATATATATCGAATGATATAATTCCTTAAAAATTTTAGCAAGAAAGTTCCACAATTGGCTACGTAACTACTATCCGGGGAACAAGAATCGTAATTCTCTATTTACCCAGAACGAGTACATAAACCATGGTATTGCTTCCCAATCAAGCCCGACTATCTCAATCTTCAGAGCCAATCCTTATCCCGAAGTTACGGATCTAATTTGCCGACTTCCCTTACCTACATTATTCTATCGACTAGAGACTCTTCACCTTGGAGACCAGCTGCGGATATTGGTACGGCCTGTTGAGAAGTTTGCGTGACCCCACCATAAATTTTCAAGGTCCGAGGAGAAAATATCGACACAACAGTAAATGTCATGCTCTTCTAGTCCATCTACCATATCTCTCTTCGAAAGACTTCCATGGTAGTACGACTATAAAACAGAAAAGAAAACTCTTCCGATATCTCTCGACGGCTTCTTTATGGTCGTTCCTGTTGCCAGGATGAGCACAAGGCCCATTTTTAATAACAAACGGATACTCAACAGGTTACGGAATTGGAACCGTATTCCCTTTCGTTCAAAATAATTCAAGTATTTTAATTATTTTTAAATATATTTTTATTAATATTTTTTTTTATTAAAAACTTGAAAATTTTCGGCTTTCGCCTTGAACTTAGGACCGACTAACTCGTGATCAACCACTGTTCACACGAAACCCTTCTCCACTTCAGTCCTCCAAGGTCTCATTCGATTATTTGCTACTACCACCAAGATCTGTACCAATAGCGGCTCCATGCAGGCTTACGCCAAACACTTCTAAGCACACTATTGTACCCTCCTACTCACTAAAGTTTCAAAATTTATAAATCAATCGAAATTGTTTTATAAATCATCTACTTTAGCGGTAATGTATAGGTATACAACTTAAGCGCCATCCATTTTAAGGGCTAGTTGCTTCGGCAGGTGAGTTGTTACACACTCCTTAGCGGATTACGACTTCCATGTCCACCGTCCTGCTGTTTTAAGCAACCAACGCCTTTCATGGTATCTGCATGAGTTGTTAATTTAGGCACCGTAACATTACGTTTGGTTCATCCCACAGCGCCAGTTCTGCTTACCAAAAGTGGCCCACTGGGCACATTATATCATAACCTCAACCTTCATATCAAGAAAGGTGAGGTTCTTACCCATTTAAAGTTTGAGAATAGGTTAAAATCGTTTCGACCCTAAGGCCTCTAATCATTCGCTTTACCAGATAAGATTATTTTATATAATTTTTAAATGCACCAGCTATCCTGAGGGAAACTTCGGAGGGAACCAGCTACTAGATGGTTCGATTGGTCTTTCGCCCCTATACTCAATTCTGACAATCGATTTGCACGTCAGAACTGTTTCGGTCTTCCATCAGGGTTTCCCCTGACTTCAACCTGATCAAGTATAGTTCACCATCTTTCGGGTCACAGCATATATGCTCAAGGTACGCTCCAGTTAGAGGTATAAATAATAATAAATTATCATTATACATAACTATATGGAACGCCCCGGGATTGAATTAATTGACTATTTATTAAAAAATAGACTAAAAATTAATCCCATTATATTTAAGTTAAGTTAATTATGCCATTAAGTTTAATATAACTCAATGACTTGCACATATGTTAGACTCCTTGGTCCGTGTTTCAAGACGGGTCCCGAAGGTATCCTGAATCTTTCGCATTGTTAATCATATAAATGCATACAAATAAATATTAATATCATAGATATTAAATTTTTTGTAAAATTCAAAAAATGAATTTTAGCATTATATATAATAAAATCTATCAACACTTTATCAAATCATTAGTATTTATTTTATGTTAATATGCTTAAAAAGCAAATTAATTTAAATAAACTTAATATCACCAATGATCTTTTGATAAATACTTTATTATGTTAATAGATTACAATGTCCTTATATGAAAAAAATGCACATTATTTTTTTAATTATTTAATGATGAATTTTTCATAATGGATATTCAGGTTCATCGGGCTTAACCTCTAAGCAGTTTCACGTACTATTTAACTCTCTATTCAGAGTTCTTTTCAACTTTCCCTCACGGTACTTGTTTACTATCGGTCTCATGGTTATATTTAGTTTTAGATGGAGTTTACCACCCACTTAGTGCTGCACTATCAAGCAACACGACTCTTTGGAAATATCTTTCTAGTAATCATTAACGTTATACGGGCCTGGCACCCTCTATGGGTAAATGGCCTCATTTAAGAAGGACTTAAATCGTTAATTTCTCATACTAGATATTAAGATATTCCATACACTGCATCTCACATTTGACATATAGACAAAGTGACTTAGTGCTGAACTATTTTCTTTTCGCTCGCCGCTACTAAGAAAATCCTTGTTAGTTTCTTTTCCTCCCCTCATTAATATGCTTAAATTCAGGGGGTAATCCCATATGAGTTGAGGTTGTTTTAATATTCTTTTTTTATCTTCTCACAATTTAATAAAAAAAATTATATCATCTTTTCATCTCTATTTTTCTTTTCTCCTTTTATATATTGTAAATATATAAAAATAATAATAATGTAAAATGAGGCAATCCTAGAATAAAAAATTTAATTTTTATGCTAGACATTCCTCCTTTTAATTACATATATAAATTATTATTTTATATATATATATATAAATAATATGAAAATTTTTTGTAAAGAATACTTAGATTCAATATTTTCATCATTTCATTTTATTTGAGAGGATTTTTTTTTTAAAGAATATATAATAAATAAAATTCATTATATATCTTTATTTTTTTTGCTATTAATATTATGAATTATTTAAAATCCAATAATATACACATTTGCTTAAATTCAATTATTTTTATAAAAGAATAAGCAACTTATTTAGCATAGTCTTACAACCCTCAACCATATGTAGTCCAAGCAGTACTTTAAAATTGAATTTAATGTACATAACAGCATGGACTGCGATATGCGTTCAAAATGTCGATGTTCATGTGTCCTGCAGTTCACACGATGACGCACAGTTTGCTGCGTTCTTCATCGACCCATGAGCCAAGTGATCCACCGCTTAGAGTATTTTTTTATTTATTTTTATTTATAACAAATGTCAATTTTTTTTTGCATATATTAATTGAAAGAGTAAAATTAAATAATATTAATAATATATAAATTGATTTTCTTTCAATAATATATATCAAATATATTTAACTCTAAACATTTTTATTAAGTTGCGAATGTCTTAGTTCAACAATAATACAGTGGTGGTATTTA
>NC_072897.1:16217126-16222126 GCF_027943255.1 Anastrepha obliqua | reverse complement strand
TATCAAAATTCAAAAACCGTTTTTTATGAAAAAGAATTTTCGTTCTCTATATTATATATTTTATATAAAAATATAAGAACGATATTTCTTCTTAATATTTGCCAATTTTCAAATAATTTATCATTCTTAATAACATTTTACTTTTTTTTCAAATGCATTTTTAATGTAATAATTTCATATATTACATAATTTTTCTCTTTGAATTGAAATTAATAATTTCATAATTCTATTTTTATATGATTGAAAAAATTTTCTCCTCTTTTCCTTTGTTTAAAATTTAATTTTTCTTATAAATTTTTGTTTTTCTTATTTTTTTCTCTTCATCATCTGTTTAATTTCCTGTATTTATACAAGAAACAAACAGTTGAGGATAATTTCTATGTAATGCTAGTATAGAATATAAAATTTTGAATTCAAAAATTTATTTCTATTTAAACTAACTATAGAAAACCAGGAATAAAATACAATAACACCAATATGCCATAACATGTTAGTATAGAATATAGATTCTTCATATATGTATATATATTCGAAAATTTTTTCTATTTAAACTAACGTATGGAAAACCAGGAATAAAATCATAATATTACCAGTTTAATATGGCTTAAATTCGAGTTTCATATAGTTATGATTCGATTTATATGCTTCAATATCATTGGTTAGTTAACTTTTGATATTTTCATATTATATCACATGCCTTCACCGTGAGTGTTTTTTGCCATGCACACCTCACATTGTCAAAAATGTATGGGAAAAATTCATTTCAATACATTTCAGTTTGATTTGAAATGTCTTTATTATATATTTTAATGGCAATATGCCAAGGTTATATTCCATAAAATGTTAGTATAGAATATAGATTCTTCATATATGTATATATATTCGAGAATTTTTTTCTATTTAAACTAACGTATGGAAAACCAGGCATAAAATCACAATTTTACCAGTTTAATATGGCTCAAATTCGAGTTTCATATAGTTATGATTCGATTTATATGTTTCAATATCATTGGTTAGTTAACTTTTGATATTTTCATATTATATCACATGCCTTCACCGTGAGTGTTTTTTGCCATGCACACCTCACATTGTCAAAAATGTATGGGAAAAATTCATTTCAATACATTTCAGTTTGATTTGAAATGTCTTTATTATATATTTTAGTGCCAATATGCCAAGGTTATATTCCATAACATGTTAGTATTAGAATATAGATTCTTCATATATGTATATATATTCGAAAATTTTTTCTATTTAAACTAACGTATGGAAAACCAGGCATAAAATCACAATATTACCAGTTTAATATGGCTTAAATTCGAGTTTCATATAGTTATGATTCGATTTATATGCTTCAATATCATTGGTTAGTTAACTTTTGATATTTTCATATTATTTCACATGCCTTCACCGTGAGTGTTTTTTGCCATGCACACCTCACATTGTCAAAAATGTATGGGAAAAATTCATTTCAATACATTTCAGTTTGATTTGAAATGTCTTTATTATATATTTTAGTGCCAATATGCCAAGGTTATATTCCATAACATGTTAGTATTAGAATATAGATTCTTCATATATGTATATATATTCGAAAATTTTTTCTATTTAAACTAACGTATGGAAAACCAGGCATAAAATCACAATATTACCAGTTTAATATGGCTTAAATTCGAGTTTCATATAGTTATGATTCGATTTATATGCTTCAATATCATTGGTTAGTTAACTTTTGATATTTTCATATTATTTCACATGCCTTCACCGTGAGTGTTTTTTGCCATGCACACCTCACATTGTCAAAAATGTATGGGAAAAATTCATTTCAATACATTTCAGTTTGATTTGAAATGTCTTTATTATATATTTTAATGGCAATATGCCAAGGTTATATTCCATAAAATGTTAGTATAGAATATAGATTCTTCATATATGTATATATATTCGAGAATTTTTTTCTATTTAAACTAACGTATGGAAAACCAGGCATAAAATCACAATATTACCAGTTTAATATGGCTCAAATTCGAGTTTCATATAGTTATGATTCGATTTATATGTTTCAATATCATTGGTTAGTTAACTTTTGATATTTTCATATTATATCACATGCCTTCACCGTGAGTGTTTTTTGCCATGCACACCTCACATTGTCAAAAATGTATGGGAAAAATTCATTTCAATACATTTCAGTTTGATTTGAAATGTCTTTATTATATATTTTAGTGCCAATATGCCAAGGTTATATTCCATAACATGTTAGTATTAGAATATAGATTCTTCATATATGTATATATATTCGAAAATTTTTTCTATTTAAACTAACGTATGGAAAACCAGGCATAAAATCACAATATTACCAGTTTAATATGGCTCAAATTCGAGTTTCATATAGTTATGATTCGATTTATATGCTTCAATATCATTGGTTAGTTAACTTTTGATATTTTCATATTATATCACATGCCTTCACCGTGAGTGTTTTTTGCCATGCACACCTCACATTGTCAAAAATGTATGGGAAAAATTCATTTCAATACATTTCAGTTTGATTTGAAATGTCTTTATTATATATTTTAGTGCCAATATGCCAAGGTTATATTCCATAACTTTCTATTTAAACTAACGTATGGAAAACCAGGCATAAAATCACAATATTACCAGTTTAATATGGCTTAAATTCGAGTTTCATATAGTTATGATTCGATTTATATGTTTCAATATCATTGGTTAGTTAACTTTTGATATTTTCATATCATTTCACATGCCTTCACCGTGGTGTTTTTTGCCATGCACACCTCACATTGTCAAAAATGTATGGGGAAAATTCATTTCAATACATTTCAGTTTGATTTGAAATGTCTTTATTATATATTTTAGTGCCAATATGCCAAGGTTATATTCCATAACATGTTAGTATAGCTAATATGAATTCTTCATATATGTATATATATTCGAAAATTTTTTCTATTTAAACTAACGTATGGAAAAAACCAGGCATAAAATCACAATATTACCAGTTTAATATGGCTTAAATTCGAGTTTCATATAGTTATGATTCGATTTATATGTTTCAATATCATTGGTTAGTTAACTTTTGATATTTTCATATCATTTCACATGCCTTCACCGTAAGTGTTTTTTGCCATGCACACCTCACATTGTCAAAAATGTATGGGAAAAATTCATTTCAATACATTTCAGTTTGATTTGAAATGTCTTTATTATATATTTTAGTGCCAATATGCCAAGGTTATATTCCATAACATGTTAGTATAGCTAATATGAATTCTTCATATATGTATATATATTCGAAAATTTTTTCTATTTAAACTAACGTATGGAAAAAACCAGGCATAAAATCACAATATTACCAGTTTAATATGGCTTAAATTCGAGTTTCATATAGTTATGATTCGATTTATATGTTTCAATATCATTGGTTAGTTAACTTTTGATATTTTCATATTATATCACATGCCTTCACCGTGAGTGTTTTTTGCCATGCACACCTCACATTGTCAAAAATGTATGGGAAAAATTCATTTCAATACATTTCAGTTTGATTTGAAATGTCTTTATTATATATTTTAGTGCCAATATGCCAAGGTTATATTCCATAACATGTTAGTATTAGAATATAGATTCTTCATATATGTATATATATTCGAAAATTTTTTCTATTTAAACTAACGTATGGAAAACCAGGCATAAAATCACAATATTACCAGTTTAATATGGCTTAAATTCGAGTTTCATATAGTTATGATTCGATTTATATGCTTCAATATCATTGGTTAGTTAACTTTTGATATTTTCATATTATTTCACATGCCTTCACCGTGAGTGTTTTTTGCCATGCACACCTCACATTGTCAAAAATGTATGGGAAAAATTCATTTCAATACATTTCAGTTTGATTTGAAATGTCTTTATTATATATTTTAGTGCCAATATGCCAAGGTTATATTCCATAACTCTCTATTTAAACTAACGTATGGAAAACCAGGCATAAAATCACAATATTACCAGTTTAATATGGCTTAAATTCGAGTTTCATATAGTTATGATTCGATTTATATGCTTCAATATCATTGGTTAGTTAACTTTTGATATTTTCATATTATATCACATGCCTTCACCGTGAGTGTTTTTTGCCATGCACACCTCACATTGTCAAAAATGTATGGGAAAAATTCATTTCAATACATTTCAGTTTGATTTGAAATGTCTTTATTATATATTTTAGTGCCAATATGCCAAGGTTATATTCCATAACTCTCTATTTAAACTAACGTATGGAAAACCAGGCATAAAATCACAATATTACCAGTTTAATATGGCTCAAATTCGAGTTTCATATAGTTATGATTCGATTTATATGCTTCAATATCATTGGTTAGTTAACTTTTGATATTTTCATATTATATCACATGCCTTCACCGTGAGTGTTTTTTGCCATGCACACCTCACATTGTCAAAAATGTATGGGAAAAATTCATTTCAATACATTTCAGTTTGATTTGAAATGTCTTTATTATATATTTTAGTGCCAATATGCCAAGGTTATATTCCATAACTTTCTATTTAAACTAACGTATGGAAAACCAGGCATAAAATCACAATATTACCAGTTTAATATGGCTTAAATTCGAGTTTCATATAGTTATGATTCGATTTATATGTTTCAATATCATTGGTTAGTTAACTTTTGATATTTTCATATCATTTCACA
This sequence comes from Anastrepha obliqua, assembly GCF_027943255.1. Taxonomy (NCBI): domain Eukaryota; kingdom Metazoa; phylum Arthropoda; class Insecta; order Diptera; family Tephritidae; genus Anastrepha; species Anastrepha obliqua. The sequence goes on along the minus strand of NC_072897.1, from coordinate 16,217,391 downwards.
TGCCTTCACCGTGGTGTTTTTTGCCATGCACACCTCACATTGTCAAAAATGTATGGGGAAAATTCATTTCAATACATTTCAGTTTGATTTGAAATGTCTTTATTATATATTTTAGTGCCAATATGCCAAGGTTATATTCCATAACATGTTAGTATAGCTAATATGAATTCTTCATATATGTATATATATTCGAAAATTTTTTCTATTTAAACTAACGTATGGAAAAAACCAGGCATAAAATCACAATATTACCAGTTTAATATGG
>NC_072897.1:16209626-16212126 GCF_027943255.1 Anastrepha obliqua | reverse complement strand
GTGATCAACCACTGTTCACACGAAACCCTTCTCCACTTCAGTCCTCCAAGGTCTCATTCGATTATTTGCTACTACCACCAAGATCTGTACCAATAGCGGCTCCATGCAGGCTTACGCCAAACACTTCTAAGCACACTATTGTACCCTCCTACTCACTAAAGTTTCAAAATTTATAAATCAATCGAAATTGTTTTATAAATCATCTACTTTAGCGGTAATGTATAGGTATACAACTTAAGCGCCATCCATTTTAAGGGCTAGTTGCTTCGGCAGGTGAGTTGTTACACACTCCTTAGCGGATTACGACTTCCATGTCCACCGTCCTGCTGTTTTAAGCAACCAACGCCTTTCATGGTATCTGCATGAGTTGTTAATTTAGGCACCGTAACATTACGTTTGGTTCATCCCACAGCGCCAGTTCTGCTTACCAAAAGTGGCCCACTGGGCACATTATATCATAACCTCAACCTTCATATCAAGAAAGGTGAGGTTCTTACCCATTTAAAGTTTGAGAATAGGTTAAAATCGTTTCGACCCTAAGGCCTCTAATCATTCGCTTTACCAGATAAGATTATTTTATATAATTTTTAAATGCACCAGCTATCCTGAGGGAAACTTCGGAGGGAACCAGCTACTAGATGGTTCGATTGGTCTTTCGCCCCTATACTCAATTCTGACAATCGATTTGCACGTCAGAACTGTTTCGGTCTTCCATCAGGGTTTCCCCTGACTTCAACCTGATCAAGTATAGTTCACCATCTTTCGGGTCACAGCATATATGCTCAAGGTACGCTCCAGTTAGAGGTATAAATAATAATAAATTATCATTATACATAACTATATGGAACGCCCCGGGATTGAATTAATTGACTATTTATTAAAAAATAGACTAAAAATTAATCCCATTATATTTAAGTTAAGTTAATTATGCCATTAAGTTTAATATAACTCAATGACTTGCACATATGTTAGACTCCTTGGTCCGTGTTTCAAGACGGGTCCCGAAGGTATCCTGAATCTTTCGCATTGTTAATCATATAAATGCATACAAATAAATATTAATATCATAGATATTAAATTTTTTGTAAAATTCAAAAAATGAATTTTAGCATTATATATAATAAAATCTATCAACACTTTATCAAATCATTAGTATTTATTTTATGTTAATATGCTTAAAAAGCAAATTAATTTAAATAAACTTAATATCACCAATGATCTTTTGATAAATACTTTATTATGTTAATAGATTACAATGTCCTTATATGAAAAAAATGCACATTATTTTTTTAATTATTTAATGATGAATTTTTCATAATGGATATTCAGGTTCATCGGGCTTAACCTCTAAGCAGTTTCACGTACTATTTAACTCTCTATTCAGAGTTCTTTTCAACTTTCCCTCACGGTACTTGTTTACTATCGGTCTCATGGTTATATTTAGTTTTAGATGGAGTTTACCACCCACTTAGTGCTGCACTATCAAGCAACACGACTCTTTGGAAATATCTTTCTAGTAATCATTAACGTTATACGGGCCTGGCACCCTCTATGGGTAAATGGCCTCATTTAAGAAGGACTTAAATCGTTAATTTCTCATACTAGATATTAAGATATTCCATACACTGCATCTCACATTTGACATATAGACAAAGTGACTTAGTGCTGAACTATTTTCTTTTCGCTCGCCGCTACTAAGAAAATCCTTGTTAGTTTCTTTTCCTCCCCTCATTAATATGCTTAAATTCAGGGGGTAATCCCATATGAGTTGAGGTTGTTTTAATATTCTTTTTTTATCTTCTCACAATTTAATAAAAAAATTATATCATCTTTTCATCTCTATTTTTCTTTTCTCCTTTTATATATTGTAAATATATAAAAATAATAATAATGTAAAATGAGGCAATCCTAGAATAAAAAATTTAATTTTTATGCTAGACATTCCTCCTTTTAATTACATATATAAATTATTATTTTATATATATATATAAATAATATGAAAATTTTTTGTAAAGAATACTTAGATTCAATATTTTCATCATTTCATTTTATTTGAGAGGATTTTTTTTTTAAAGAATATATAATAAATAAAATTCATTATATATCTTTATTTTTTTTGCTATTAATATTATGAATTATTTAAAATCCAATAATATACACATTTGCTTAAATTCAATTATTTTTATAAAAGAATAAGCAACTTATTTAGCATAGTCTTACAACCCTCAACCATATGTAGTCCAAGCAGTACTTTAAAATTGAATTTAATGTACATAACAGCATGGACTGCGATATGCGTTCAAAATGTCGATGTTCATGTGTCCTGCAGTTCACACGATGACGCACAGTTTGCTGCGTTCTTCATCGACCCATGAGCCAAGTGATCCACCGCTTAGAGTATTTTTTTATTTATTTTTATTTATAACAAATGTCAATTTTTTTTTGCATATATTAATTGAAAGAGTAAAATTAAATAATATTAATAATATATAAATTGATT
>NC_072897.1:16204626-16207126 GCF_027943255.1 Anastrepha obliqua | reverse complement strand
TATTTTTCTTTGTTTTTCATATTTGAAAATTTCATAAATTACGGTGTATATAAAAAGTAAAGGGGCGACCCCCCTTTAGCTTTTCTTATCAAAATTCAAAAACCGTTTTTTATGAAAAAGAATTTTCGTTCTCTATATTATATATTTTATATAAAAATATAAGAACGATATTTCTTCTTAATATTTGCCAATTTTCAAATAATTTATCATTCTTAATAACATTTTACTTTTTTTTCAAATGCATTTTTAATGTAATAATTTCATATATTACATAATTTTTCTCTTTGAATTGAAATTAATAATTTCATAATTCTATTTTTTAATCATAAATATATATGATTGAAAAAATTTTCTCCTCTTTTCCTTTGTTTAAAATTTAATTTTTCTTATAAATTTTTGTTTTTCTTATTTTTTTCTCTTCATCATCTGTTTAATTTCCTGTATTTATACAAGAAACAAACAGTTGAGGATAATTTCTATGTAATGCTAGTATAGAATATAAAATTTTGAATTCAAAAATTTATTTCTATTTAAACTAACTATAGAAAACCAGGAATAAAATACAATAACACCAATATGCCATAACATGTTAGTATAGAATATAGATTCTTCATATATGTATATATATTCGAAAATTTTTTCTATTTAAACTAACGTATGGAAAACCAGGAATAAAATCATAATATTACCAGTTTAATATGGCTTAAATTCGAGTTTCATATAGTTATGATTCGATTTATATGCTTCAATATCATTGGTTAGTTAACTTTTGATATTTTCATATTATATCACATGCCTTCACCGTGAGTGTTTTTTGCCATGCACACCTCACATTGTCAAAAATGTATGGGAAAAATTCATTTCAATACATTTCAGTTTGATTTGAAATGTCTTTATTATATATTTTAATGGCAATATGCCAAGGTTATATTCCATAAAATGTTAGTATAGAATATAGATTCTTCATATATGTATATATATTCGAGAATTTTTTTCTATTTAAACTAACGTATGGAAAACCAGGCATAAAATCACAATATTACCAGTTTAATATGGCTCAAATTCGAGTTTCATATAGTTATGATTCGATTTATATGTTTCAATATCATTGGTTAGTTAACTTTTGATATTTTCATATTATATCACATGCCTTCACCGTGAGTGTTTTTTGCCATGCACACCTCACATTGTCAAAAATGTATGGGAAAAATTCATTTCAATACATTTCAGTTTGATTTGAAATGTCTTTATTATATATTTTAGTGCCAATATGCCAAGGTTATATTCCATAACATGTTAGTATTAGAATATAGATTCTTCATATATGTATATATATTCGAAAATTTTTTCTATTTAAACTAACGTATGGAAAACCAGGCATAAAATCACAATATTACCAGTTTAATATGGCTTAAATTCGAGTTTCATATAGTTATGATTCGATTTATATGCTTCAATATCATTGGTTAGTTAACTTTTGATATTTTCATATTATTTCACATGCCTTCACCGTGAGTGTTTTTTGCCATGCACACCTCACATTGTCAAAAATGTATGGGAAAAATTCATTTCAATACATTTCAGTTTGATTTGAAATGTCTTTATTATATATTTTAGTGCCAATATGCCAAGGTTATATTCCATAACTCTCTATTTAAACTAACGTATGGAAAACCAGGCATAAAATCACAATATTACCAGTTTAATATGGCTTAAATTCGAGTTTCATATAGTTATGATTCGATTTATATGCTTCAATATCATTGGTTAGTTAACTTTTGATATTTTCATATTATATCACATGCCTTCACCGTGAGTGTTTTTTGCCATGCACACCTCACATTGTCAAAAATGTATGGGAAAAATTCATTTCAATACATTTCAGTTTGATTTGAAATGTCTTTATTATATATTTTAGTGCCAATATGCCAAGGTTATATTCCATAACTCTCTATTTAAACTAACGTATGGAAAACCAGGCATAAAATCACAATATTACCAGTTTAATATGGCTCAAATTCGAGTTTCATATAGTTATGATTCGATTTATATGCTTCAATATCATTGGTTAGTTAACTTTTGATATTTTCATATTATATCACATGCCTTCACCGTGAGTGTTTTTTGCCATGCACACCTCACATTGTCAAAAATGTATGGGAAAAATTCATTTCAATACATTTCAGTTTGATTTGAAATGTCTTTATTATATATTTTAGTGCCAATATGCCAAGGTTATATTCCATAACTTTCTATTTAAACTAACGTATGGAAAACCAGGCATAAAATCACAATATTACCAGTTTAATATGGCTTAAATTCGAGTTTCATATAGTTATGATTCGATTTATATGTTTCAATATCATTGGTTAGTTAACTTTTGATATTTTCATATCATTTCACATGCCTTCACCGTGGTGTTTTTTGCCATGCACACCTCACATTGTCAAAAATGTATGGGGAAAATTCATTTCAATACATTTCAGTTTGATTTGAAATG
>NC_072897.1:16192126-16199626 GCF_027943255.1 Anastrepha obliqua | reverse complement strand
CCATGTCCTGTAAGGAGGAATCCCAGGCTGAGGGAAAATCCAAAATCAGGATTTTCCCCGACAAAGGAAACATCCCGAATGTACTCGTATGTCACGCGACCTTTGGAACTATTGTCCCATCGGTTTTGCCACCCACGAAGCATACATTCCTTCAACAACCTTTCACACTCTAGATACCCCCTTTCTACATCACCGTCGGATATCCATCCATCTAGCAGCGGCATACAAAGCCTCCTTCTCAACCTGAAGGTAAATGCCCGTTGCACAACTAACAGGTCAAGAGGAGGCGCACCTAACAACACCTGCAACGCATCCGTACTCACTGTACGGCATACAGGCAAACAGGCAAGCAACATAATGCGCTGGCACGCCATCAGATGACGTTTGCCAACCGACTTTAAAGCCCATTCGTACCATATAGCGGCACCATAAGTGGCACAGGCCACAAATAGGCCCCGATATACGGTACGAACCGCACGCCGGCTAAGACCCCAGTCAAATCTGACAACGCGACGCACTTGCCCAACGATTGCCTGCAGCCGCTCCCTCAACGAAACTAAGTGTGGAGTAAAACACATCCTTTCACTCATAGTTACCCCCAGGTATTTGACTTGCGTCACATACCTAATACCTACCCCATTCAAACGTACAATCGGTGGACGACTCGGGGACAATCTGCCCTTAAGCAGCATTGTCACCGTTTTGTCCATCGATATGTCCACTCCCACATCTACCCCCCAATTGTGGGTAAATGTAAGGAGCTGCCCCCCCACTCGCTCTAGTTCCTCACGCGAACGACCCTCAACCAAAATGAGAAGGTCGTCCGCATACGCACAGTGTTTACAGAGTGGCTCTAACTGCCGAAGCAGGGAGTCCATCATGAGGTTCCAAATGAAGGGACCACAGACGGATCCCTGCGGACAGCCTCGCTCCACCCCAATCTCCACACTCCCGCCCACTCCTACCATGGATGCTTTTCTGTCCGAAAAATAACTCCGCCATAGAGTAATTTCCGGACAGCCAAGCTCCTCTAATCTCTGCAACACACGATCCCAGCGCAAGTAATCAAATGCCCCCTTAAAGTCAATAAATATGCCAAGGACATATTTATTGACGTTTTCCCTAACTACACTCTGAACATACAACCACGCATCCTCTATACCACGTCTTTTCCTAAACCCATACTGCCTATCCGACCTAACACCCCGAGTTAGCTCCTGAAGCCGCTCAACCATAACCCTTTCCAGCACTTTTCCAAGCACCGGAAGGAGGCTGATACCACGATAAGATCGAGGATCGCTCCTGATCTTATCGGGCGACTTCAAGAGTGCAACGACCCTAGCAATTTTCCACTCGCGTGGAAAATATCCCTCCCATATGCATTTATCATAAATGGCCTCCAAATATTCCGGAATGAACTTCCACAAGCATTTGCACATCTCTCCGTTCAAACCATCAAAACCTGGAGACCTTTTAGACCTGACCAGGCCAAATGCATAATCCAACTCCTCAGCTTCTATTGGAGGGACAGGCACCTCTTGTGCAGGAGGAACCTGAACCTCAGCCCTGGGAAAAAACTCGCCTAACAGAACATTGGCACACTCTCTCCACGTCGATAATACAGTATCACCTACGCGAAGAGAGCTAGCCATCTCATTTCGACGACCCCGACAGATCCTATAGACCTGTCCCCAAGGGTCGTCCCTATTTTCCCCCACAAATCTCCTCCACTCTTCCTCCTTCACTCTCACAAGCATCTTCTTATATTCTTTCATCCCTACGCTAAATTGATACTTGAGCTGAGACAGATTCTCCGAATTGGTCCGCCTGCCGCGTTGAAACAAACGCCTCAAGCGTCGGACAGACCTCCTCTTTGAATTTAACTCACTCGTCCACCATTTCACACCTTTCATTCTCACAGCCCTAGCTTTCCTAAACAATAAGTCATTCACACCCCAGACACATTCATATAGACGAGCAATTTGCTCGTCAACCCCCAATTCCTCAAACTCCCTAAGCGGTATATCCAATACCGCTTCCCTAACAGTATGTCCATATCGGTTCCAGTCGGTACACGAGGTACGCCATCGCCTCAATGGACTCCCCCCTTCTAACTGCGGGGTACGGGGAGTAACCATAATTTGTATTAAATTATGGTCACTAATTCCCCAACCCCCCCTAACGCTCCATTTACACTCGAACCTACTCGCTGCTACCTCATTCATGAGCGTCACGTCAATGTCACTCACACCTCTAGGCCCCTCGAACGTGTACCATTCACATGGCTCATTTGCGATGTGAAGGTTATTAGCCACCACCCATTCGCTCATAACCACACCCCGATTGTGGCTCCGATATCCAGCAGTATGCCTGGATACCTTGCTGAACCACATCGGGGAGGTAGCGTTCGCATCAAGACACACGATGGCAGGAATGCTACTCTCAAGTAGTAGCACCGCATCTATGTATCTTAAGTAGGGCTCTAGAGGCTCGTCAGACTTGCAGTACAAGCTGACGACAATCATTCTGCCGAATTCCCCCTCGACACACACACATACTCCCCACTGTGATGAGTCAACTACTACACAAGAGTAGCTTGGCTCACACACAGCTACTGCGGCATTGACTCCAAGGTCCGTAAAGACCCTGAAGCCCCCAGGAAGACCTCTCACCACCCCATTGGTGGAGTATGGTTCCTGGAGCAAAGCAACGCCGCAGCCCCCCTCCGACATACACGCCCCCAATTCACACATCACGGCATAGGACCCCTGACAGTTCAGTTGATATAGTTCAACCATCAATGTCTAGCGTTCGCACGGGCAACAATGGCACAGTACACCGGGCAGACAGTGGACATCATTAGATGTCCGGCTGGCTTGCCCTTAAATGCACAGTTGCGACAATGCGGGGCATTGCCACAACCTGCACTCCTGTGTCCTTCTTGCCCGCACCTACGGCAGACATCCTTCTTGGCTCTGCATTCTGCCACCCTGTGATCAAACCCCATGCATCGGAAGCAGCCGGGCGTCAGTTGGTCTGGCCGTACCCGGAAGGAAAACCACTTTATGTAGCAACGACCTGCTTCCAGGAGGGCGGACATTAGCATGTCCGTTCCCTCAAGGACAACATTCGTCACCCCATCGGGGCTGACCTTCCAAGGACGGCTGATCATCCTCACGTCCTTCTCACGGCACCCAGGGCTGAACTCCTTGAGGTTCAACCGGAACAACTCTCCCATGAAATCCTCAGGGGAGATCTCCGTGTGAACCCCCTGGACCACAACCCTAGGCCCCAGCTTCCGACGTATGCTCACATCGAGCCCCACTTCGGAAAACTTGGCATTTTTTGCCAAGTTATCCCTCTCGGCAACGGATGGGGTGCGAATAATCGCACCTCCATCCTTCAACGGGCGCACCTCGTGCACCCTAACCCCCATGGAAGGCCCTACCTCCTTTACTACTTTCTTAATCACCTCCTTGGAAGTAGTGGGGGTTTTACCCCTCACTACGACCGACCAGGTCTCTACTGGTTTGGGCACCGGCAACGCAGGCAACACAGGCGCAGGCGCCTGAGGTGCCGGCATCATCGCTGCACCAGCCAGCGCAGCTCCAGCCGTCCTCCGAGGTGCTTCCTCCCTGGTTATCATGGTGGCTTCCAACCGCCCACGAAGATGGGCGATCTCCGCCACCATCTCAACAAAGAGCTCCTCAAACTCCAAGGAGTATCCAAGGAGATCCTTCGCTGAGCTCTTCGGGACGCCGTCCATGTCAATGACGGCTCCACTAAAGGCCGTCACAATGGACTTAAAGCGTCCCATAAATTCACCCCCAACCTTCTTCTGTTCGGCAACCCCCCCGAACGCTCCCAAACCTTCCTGGGAAGCACCCAATCTCTTACAGAAATCTACCAAGTGCTTCCCAGCTGGACCTAATTTAGCCCCTGTCTTACTCCCCTTTTTCCCACTCCCAATTTTTCCACTTTCGGAAGCGCCCTCGCTTCCACTCACCCCCGACTTACTGGAAGGCACCTTTTCAGGTACCTTTAAAGCCTCCTTACCTGACTTTACCACCGGGACCGCTGCACCCCCAGCGGTCTTCTTCTTAATGCGAGGAGGAGACCGCAAAATCACCTCCTCCTCCCCGGACGTCGATTCGTCCATTGCCGACGATGGCACCGCCGAACCGCTTGGAAGAGGGGTGTTCGCCCTCTTCCGAATACCGTCTAGTTTGGGCATAGCCCAACGACCCTCACACGTAGGTAGCCGAATTCGCCGGATAAAGGCCTCCCAAGCAACAACAAAAATTGGGTCCCTTTTGGGCAACGGCAACTACTGCACGGCAGGAGTGAATCCCGTACAGGCACGCACACAGCGGCTGCACCTATCGGCGAGCCAAAGCAAAGCGCGAGGGCGTAGCCCACAGCGCCAACCAAAGGTTTGGCAAAGGCCACCACCAATGCCTTGCCGGACAGAACACTGTTCCCCGAACAAGGACGGGTCGACCAAGGTGGAGCTAACGCCGAGCTCGACCGCAGGCAAAAACACAACACGCTTTGGTCGTAGCACCTGCACAAGGTATTCAACCTTGGCGCAGTACTGTACCCACGCACAAAAGAGGACGCCCTTTTTACTGTTGCCAAATATGGCAATATAGCGGCACGACTACCTAGTGTACACGCACTCAACGAACCCACGCCGAAAAAATAACAGCGCGACACTACACCGACGCCAAGGATTAACGGCACGCGCCAAAAACCACGCCGAAAAATAACGGCACGCGCAAAAAACACCACGCCAAGAAAATAACGGCACGCCCGCAAAAGTTGTAAACAACTTAATGGAAAATTTCCAACGCTGTATCTAGCAGCACTCACACGCGCGCACAATGTGTCAATAGTACGGAGTATGGTGGCACTCACTAGAGTGTCCAACAACACTACCGTACGGCACTCACTCACGCGTCCAATATATTCACTACGCTGTACGAAAACACGTACAGCCACGCAAAAAATTGGCGTCACTCAAAAGAAACCGTATCACGCACCGGTACTCACACACGAATGTAACCGCAAAAGGAAATCACAAAAATCGCAAATCACCGCTTAGCACACGACACGTCCGCACTATTCAACAGTCAGACTGAGAATGAGTAGATAGGGACAGTAGGAATCTCGTTAATCCATTCATGCGCGTCACTAATTAGATGACGAGGCATTTGGCTACCTTAAGAGAGTCATAGTTACTCCCGCCGTTTACCCGCTCTTACTTGAATTTCTTCACTTTGACATTCAGAGCACTGGGCAGAAATCACATTGTGTCAACACCCGTTAGGGCCATCACAATGCTTTGTTTTAATTAGACAGTCGGATTCCCCAAGTCCGTGCCAGTTCTGAATTGATTGTTAATTGATAATCGTTATAATTTAAAAGGAATATATATCGAATGATATAATTCCTTAAAAATTTTAGCAAGAAAGTTCCACAATTGGCTACGTAACTACTATCCGGGGAACAAGAATCGTAATTCTCTATTTACCCAGAACGAGTACATAAACCATGGTATTGCTTCCCAATCAAGCCCGACTATCTCAATCTTCAGAGCCAATCCTTATCCCGAAGTTACGGATCTAATTTGCCGACTTCCCTTACCTACATTATTCTATCGACTAGAGACTCTTCACCTTGGAGACCAGCTGCGGATATTGGTACGGCCTGTTGAGAAGTTTGCGTGACCCCACCATAAATTTTCAAGGTCCGAGGAGAAAATATCGACACAACAGTAAATGTCATGCTCTTCTAGTCCATCTACCATATCTCTCTTCGAAAGACTTCCATGGTAGTACGACTATAAAACAGAAAAGAAAACTCTTCCGATATCTCTCGACGGCTTCTTTATGGTCGTTCCTGTTGCCAGGATGAGCACAAGGCCCATTTTTAATAACAAACGGATACTCAACAGGTTACGGAATTGGAACCGTATTCCCTTTCGTTCAAAATAATTCAAGTATTTTAATTATTTTTAAATATATTTTTATTAATATTTTTTTTTATTAAAAACTTGAAAATTTTCGGCTTTCGCCTTGAACTTAGGACCGACTAACTCGTGATCAACCACTGTTCACACGAAACCCTTCTCCACTTCAGTCCTCCAAGGTCTCATTCGATTATTTGCTACTACCACCAAGATCTGTACCAATAGCGGCTCCATGCAGGCTTACGCCAAACACTTCTAAGCACACTATTGTACCCTCCTACTCACTAAAGTTTCAAAATTTATAAATCAATCGAAATTGTTTTATAAATCATCTACTTTAGCGGTAATGTATAGGTATACAACTTAAGCGCCATCCATTTTAAGGGCTAGTTGCTTCGGCAGGTGAGTTGTTACACACTCCTTAGCGGATTACGACTTCCATGTCCACCGTCCTGCTGTTTTAAGCAACCAACGCCTTTCATGGTATCTGCATGAGTTGTTAATTTAGGCACCGTAACATTACGTTTGGTTCATCCCACAGCGCCAGTTCTGCTTACCAAAAGTGGCCCACTGGGCACATTATATCATAACCTCAACCTTCATATCAAGAAAGGTGAGGTTCTTACCCATTTAAAGTTTGAGAATAGGTTAAAATCGTTTCGACCCTAAGGCCTCTAATCATTCGCTTTACCAGATAAGATTATTTTATATAATTTTTAAATGCACCAGCTATCCTGAGGGAAACTTCGGAGGGAACCAGCTACTAGATGGTTCGATTGGTCTTTCGCCCCTATACTCAATTCTGACAATCGATTTGCACGTCAGAACTGTTTCGGTCTTCCATCAGGGTTTCCCCTGACTTCAACCTGATCAAGTATAGTTCACCATCTTTCGGGTCACAGCATATATGCTCAAGGTACGCTCCAGTTAGAGGTATAAATAATAATAAATTATCATTATACATAACTATATGGAACGCCCCGGGATTGAATTAATTGACTATTTATTAAAAAATAGACTAAAAATTAATCCCATTATATTTAAGTTAAGTTAATTATGCCATTAAGTTTAATATAACTCAATGACTTGCACATATGTTAGACTCCTTGGTCCGTGTTTCAAGACGGGTCCCGAAGGTATCCTGAATCTTTCGCATTGTTAATCATATAAATGCATACAAATAAATATTAATATCATAGATATTAAATTTTTTGTAAAATTCAAAAAATGAATTTTAGCATTATATATAATAAAATCTATCAACACTTTATCAAATCATTAGTATTTATTTTATGTTAATATGCTTAAAAAGCAAATTAATTTAAATAAACTTAATATCACCAATGATCTTTTGATAAATACTTTATTATGTTAATAGATTACAATGTCCTTATATGAAAAAAATGCACATTATTTTTTTAATTATTTAATGATGAATTTTTCATAATGGATATTCAGGTTCATCGGGCTTAACCTCTAAGCAGTTTCACGTACTATTTAACTCTCTATTCAGAGTTCTTTTCAACTTT
>NC_072897.1:16184626-16187126 GCF_027943255.1 Anastrepha obliqua | reverse complement strand
TTAATATGGCTTAAATTCGAGTTTCATATAGTTATGATTCGATTTATATGCTTCAATATCATTGGTTAGTTAACTTTTGATATTTTCATATTATTTCACATGCCTTCACCGTGAGTGTTTTTTGCCATGCACACCTCACATTGTCAAAAATGTATGGGAAAAATTCATTTCAATACATTTCAGTTTGATTTGAAATGTCTTTATTATATATTTTAGTGCCAATATGCCAAGGTTATATTCCATAACATGTTAGTATTAGAATATAGATTCTTCATATATGTATATATATTCGAAAATTTTTTCTATTTAAACTAACGTATGGAAAACCAGGCATAAAATCACAATATTACCAGTTTAATATGGCTTAAATTCGAGTTTCATATAGTTATGATTCGATTTATATGCTTCAATATCATTGGTTAGTTAACTTTTGATATTTTCATATTATTTCACATGCCTTCACCGTGAGTGTTTTTTGCCATGCACACCTCACATTGTCAAAAATGTATGGGAAAAATTCATTTCAATACATTTCAGTTTGATTTGAAATGTCTTTATTATATATTTTAATGGCAATATGCCAAGGTTATATTCCATAAAATGTTAGTATAGAATATAGATTCTTCATATATGTATATATATTCGAGAATTTTTTTCTATTTAAACTAACGTATGGAAAACCAGGCATAAAATCACAATATTACCAGTTTAATATGGCTCAAATTCGAGTTTCATATAGTTATGATTCGATTTATATGTTTCAATATCATTGGTTAGTTAACTTTTGATATTTTCATATTATATCACATGCCTTCACCGTGAGTGTTTTTTGCCATGCACACCTCACATTGTCAAAAATGTATGGGAAAAATTCATTTCAATACATTTCAGTTTGATTTGAAATGTCTTTATTATATATTTTAGTGCCAATATGCCAAGGTTATATTCCATAACATGTTAGTATTAGAATATAGATTCTTCATATATGTATATATATTCGAAAATTTTTTCTATTTAAACTAACGTATGGAAAACCAGGCATAAAATCACAATATTACCAGTTTAATATGGCTTAAATTCGAGTTTCATATAGTTATGATTCGATTTATATGCTTCAATATCATTGGTTAGTTAACTTTTGATATTTTCATATTATTTCACATGCCTTCACCGTGAGTGTTTTTTGCCATGCACACCTCACATTGTCAAAAATGTATGGGAAAAATTCATTTCAATACATTTCAGTTTGATTTGAAATGTCTTTATTATATATTTTAGTGCCAATATGCCAAGGTTATATTCCATAACTCTCTATTTAAACTAACGTATGGAAAACCAGGCATAAAATCACAATATTACCAGTTTAATATGGCTTAAATTCGAGTTTCATATAGTTATGATTCGATTTATATGCTTCAATATCATTGGTTAGTTAACTTTTGATATTTTCATATTATATCACATGCCTTCACCGTGAGTGTTTTTTGCCATGCACACCTCACATTGTCAAAAATGTATGGGAAAAATTCATTTCAATACATTTCAGTTTGATTTGAAATGTCTTTATTATATATTTTAGTGCCAATATGCCAAGGTTATATTCCATAACTCTCTATTTAAACTAACGTATGGAAAACCAGGCATAAAATCACAATATTACCAGTTTAATATGGCTCAAATTCGAGTTTCATATAGTTATGATTCGATTTATATGCTTCAATATCATTGGTTAGTTAACTTTTGATATTTTCATATTATATCACATGCCTTCACCGTGAGTGTTTTTTGCCATGCACACCTCACATTGTCAAAAATGTATGGGAAAAATTCATTTCAATACATTTCAGTTTGATTTGAAATGTCTTTATTATATATTTTAGTGCCAATATGCCAAGGTTATATTCCATAACTTTCTATTTAAACTAACGTATGGAAAACCAGGCATAAAATCACAATATTACCAGTTTAATATGGCTTAAATTCGAGTTTCATATAGTTATGATTCGATTTATATGTTTCAATATCATTGGTTAGTTAACTTTTGATATTTTCATATCATTTCACATGCCTTCACCGTGGTGTTTTTTGCCATGCACACCTCACATTGTCAAAAATGTATGGGGAAAATTCATTTCAATACATTTCAGTTTGATTTGAAATGTCTTTATTATATATTTTAGTGCCAATATGCCAAGGTTATATTCCATAACATGTTAGTATAGCTAATATGAATTCTTCATATATGTATATATATTCGAAAATTTTTTCTATTTAAACTAACGTATGGAAAAAACCAGGCATAAAATCACAATATTACCAGTTTAATATGGCTTAAATTCGAGTTTCATATAGTTATGATTCGATTTATATGTTTCAATATCATTGGTTAGTTAACTTTTGATATTTTCATATCATTTCACATGCCTTCACCGTAAGTGTTTTTTGCCATGCACACCTCACATTGTCAAAAATGTATGGGAAAAATTCATTTCAATACATT
>NC_072897.1:16172126-16179626 GCF_027943255.1 Anastrepha obliqua | reverse complement strand
GGCAAACAGGCAAGCAACATAATGCGCTGGCACGCCATCAGATGACGTTTGCCAACCGACTTTAAAGCCCATTCGTACCATATAGCAGCACCATAAGTGGCACAGGCCACAAATAGGCCCCGATATACGGTACGAACCGCACGCCGGCTAAGACCCCAGTCAAATCTGACAACGCGACGCACTTGCCCAACGATTGCCTGCAGCCGCTCCCTCAACGAAACTAAGTGTGGAGTAAAACACATCCTTTCACTCATAGTTACCCCCAGGTATTTGACTTGCGTCACATACCTAATACCTACCCCATTCAAACGGACAATCGGTGGACGACTCGGGGACAATCTGCCCTTAAGCAGCATTGTCACCGTTTTGTCCATCGATATATCCACTCCCACATCTACCCCCCAATTGTGGGTCAATGTAAGGAGCTGCCCCCCCACTCGCTCCAATTCCTCACGCGAACGGCCCTCAACCAAAATGAGAAGGTCGTCCGCATACGCACAGTGTTTACAGAGTGGCTCTAACTGCCGAAGCAGGGAGTCCATCATGAGGTTCCAAATGAAGGGACCACAGACGGATCCCTGCGGACAGCCTCGCTCCACCCCAATCTCCACACTCCCGCCCACTCCTACCATGGATGCTTTTCTGTCCGAAAAATAACTCCGCCATAGAGTAATTTCCGGACAGCCAAGCTCCTCTAATCTCTGCAACACACGATCCCAGCGCAAGTGATCAAATGCCCCCTTAAAGTCAATAAATATGCCAAGGACATATTTATTGACGTTTTCCCTAACTACACTCTGAACATACAACCACGCATCCTCTATACCACGTCTTTTCCTAAACCCATACTGCCTATCCGACCTAACACCCCGAGTTAGCTCCTGAAGCCGCTCAACCATAACCCTTTCCAGCACTTTTCCAAGTACTGGAAGGAGGCTGATACCACGATAAGATCGAGGATCGCTCCTGATCTTATCGGGCGACTTCAAGAGTGCAACGACCCTAGCAATTTTCCACTCGCGTGGAAAATATCCCTCCCATATGCATTTATCATAAATGGCCTCCAAATATTCCGGAATGAACTTCCACAAGCATTTGCACATCTCTCCGTTCAAACCATCGAAACCTGGAGACCTTTTAGACCTGACCAGGCCAAATGCATAATCCAACTCCTCAGCTTCTATTGGAGGGACAGGCACCTCTTGTGCAGGAGGAACCTGAACCTCAGCCCTGGGAAAAAACTCGCCTAACAGAACATTGGCACACTCTCTCCACGTCGATAATACAGTATCACCTACGCGAAGAGAGCTAGCCATCTCATTTCGACGACCCCGACAGATCCTATAGACCTGTCCCCAAGGGTCGTCCCTATTTTCCCCCACAAATCTCCTCCACTCTTCCTCCTTCACTCTCACAAGCATCTTCTTATACTCTTTCATCCCTACGCTAAATTGATACTTGAGCTGAGACAGATTCTCCGAATTGGTCCGCCTGCCGCGTTGAAACAAACGCCTCAAGCGTCGGACAGACCTCCTCTTTGAATTTAACTCACTCGTCCACCATTTCACACCTTTCATTCTCACAGCCCTAGCTTTCCTAAACAATAAGTCATTCACACCCCAGACACATTCATATAGACGAGCAATTTGCTCGTCAACCCCCAATTCCTCAAACTCCCTAAGCGGTATATCCAATACCGCTTCCCTAACAGTATGTCCATATCGGTTCCAGTCGGTACACGAGGTACGCCATCGCCTCAATGGACTCCCCCCTTCTAACTGCGGGGTACGGGGAGTAACCATAATTTGTATTAAATTATGGTCACTAATTCCCCAACCCCCCCTAACGCTCCATTTACACTCGAACCTACTCGCTGCTACCTCATTCATGAGCGTCACGTCAATGTCACTCACACCTCTAGGCCCCTCGAACGTGTACCATTCACATGGCTCATTTGCGATGTGAAGGTTATTAGCCACAACCCATTCGCTCATAACCACACCCCGATTGTGGCTCCGATATCCAGCAGTATGCCTGGATACCTTGCTGAACCACATCGGGGAGGTAGCGTTCGCATCAAGACACACGATGGCAGGAATGCTACTCTCAAGTAGTAGCACCGCATCTATGTATCTTAAGTAGGGCTCCAGAGGCTCGTCAGACTTGCAGTACAAGCTGACGACAATCATTCTGCCGAATTCCCCCTCGACACACACACATACTCCCCACTGTGATGAGTCAACTACTACACAAGAGTAGCTTGGCTCACACACAGCTACTGCGGCATTGACTCCAAGGTCCGTAAAGACCCTGAAGCCCCCAGGAAGACCTCTCACCACCCCATTGGTGGAGTATGGTTCCTGGAGCAAAGCAATGCCGCAGCCCCCCTCCGACATACACGCCCCCAATTCACACATTACGGCATAGGACCCCTGACAGTTCAGTTGATATAGTTCAACCATCAATGTCTAGCGTTCGCACGGGCAACAATGGCACAGTACACCGGGCAGACAGTGGACATCATTAGATGTCCGGCTGGCTTGCCCTTAAATGCACAGTTGCGACAATGCGGGGCATTGCCACAACCTGCACTCCTGTGTCCTTCTTGCCCGCACCTACGGCAGACATCCTTCTTGGCTCTGCATTCTGCCACCCTGTGATCAAACCCCATACATCGGAAGCAGCCGGGCGTCAGTTGGTCCGGCCGTACCCGGAAGGAGAACCACTTAACATAGCAACGACCTGCTTCCAGGAGGGCGGACATTAGCATGTCCGTGCCCTCAAGGACAACATTCGTCGCCCCATCGGGGCTGACCTTCCAAGGACGGCTGATCATCCTCACGTCCTTCTCACGGCACCCAGGGCTGAACTCCTTGAGGTTCAACCGGAACAACTCTCCCATGAAATCCTCAGGGGAGATCTCCGTGTGGACCCCCTGGACCACAACCCTAGGCCCCAGCTTCCGACGTATGCTCACATCGAGCCCCACTTCGGAAAACTTGGCATTTTTTGCCAAGTTATCCCTCTCGGCAACGGATGGGGTGCGAATAATCGCACCTCCATCCTTCAACGGGCGCACCTCGTGCACCCTAACCCCCATGGAAGGCCCAACCTCCTTTACCACTTTCTTGATCACCTCTTTGGACGTAGTGGGGGTCTTACCCCTTACTACGACCGACCAGGTCTCAACTGGCTTGGGCACCGGCAACGCAGGCAACACAGGCGCAGGCGCCTGAGGTGCCGGCATCATCGCTGCACCAGCCAGCGAGGCTCCAGCCGTCCTCCGAGGTGCTTCCTCCCTACTTGTATTTGTGGCTTCCAACCGCCCACGAAGATGGGCGATCTCCGCTACCATCTCCACAAAAAGCTCCTCGAACTCCAAGGAGTATCCCAGGAGGTCCTTAGCTAAACTCTTCGGGACGCCGTCCATGTCTATGACGGCTCCACTAAATGCCGTCACAATGGACTTAAAGCGCCCCATAAATTGCCCACCAACTTTTTCACCGAACGCTTTCGAATTCTCCAGGGAAGCACCCAATTCCCCGCGGATTTGCTCCAAACGCTTCCCTGCTGGACCTAATTTTTCCCCTGCTTTACGCACCTTCTTCTCGCCCCCCTTTTTTTCCCCCTCGGAAGCCCCCTCGCTTCCGCTTACCCCCGACTTACCTTCAGGTAACTTAGGGGCTACCTTCCCCTCATCACTCACCTTTACTACCGGAACTGCTGTATCTCCAGCGGTCTTCTTCCTAATACGGGGAGGGGACCGCAAAACAACCTCCTCCTCCCCGGACGTTGATTCGTCCATTGCCGACGATGGCACCGCCGAACCGCTTGGAAGAGGGGTGTTCGCCCTCTTCCGAATACCGTCTAGTTTGGGCATCGCCCAATACCCCACTAACTGGCTTGACGAATCCGCCGTATATCGCTCTCAAGCAACAACAAAAACAGGTTACTCTTGGGCGACAGTAAGGTACTGCAAGGCAGGGATGAGTCCCGCACAGGCACGCACACAGCAACCACACCTAACGGCAAGCCAAAGCAACCGCGAGGGCGTAGCCCACACCACCAGCCAAAGGTCTGGCAAAGGCCACCACCAATGCCCTGCCGGACAGAACACCGTTCTCCGCACAGGGACGGGTCGACCAATATGAAGCTAACGCCGGGCTCGACCGTAGGCCAAACGCAGCACGCTGTGAACACGGCACCTGCACAAGGTATTCAACCTTGGCGCAGCACTGTACCCACGCACAAAAAATAACACCCCTTTTATCACTGCCGAAGATAGCAATATAACAGCACGCCAAACTATCAACGCACTCACTATATCCACGCCGAAAAACTAACGGCACGCACCAAGTACCACACCGAAAATTAACGGCACTCGCAAAACCACGCCGAAGAATAACGGCACACACACGCAAAAGTATAATCAATAGTTCACAGCTATGTACAGCCACGCACACAATTGGCGTCACTCGAATAACGGTGAAAACACAGCGGTATTTTCCCGTATTCACACAACGGCACTCACCAATTGCCCGTAATCAATGTACAGTTAATGTACAGTTAATGTACAGCCACAATTGGCGTCACTCGAATAACGGTGAAAACACAGCGGTATTTTCCCGTATTCACACAACGGCACTCACTAATTGCCCGTAATCAATGTACAGTTAATATACAGCCACAATTGGCGTCACTCGAATAACGGTGAAAACACAGCGGTATTTTCCCGTATTCACACAACGGCACTCACTAATTGCCCGCAATCAATGTACAGTTAATGTACAGCCACAATTGGCGTCACTCGAATAACGGTGAAAACACAGCGGTATTTTCCCGTATTCACACAACGGCACTCACCAGTAGATAGGGACAGTAGGAATCTCGTTAATCCATTCATGCGCGTCACTAATTAGATGACGAGGCATTTGGCTACCTTAAGAGAGTCATAGTTACTCCCGCCGTTTACCCGCGCTTACTTGAATTTCTTCACTTTGACATTCAGAGCACTGGGCAGAAATCACATTGTGTCAACACCCGTTAGGGCCATCACAATGCTTTGTTTTAATTAGACAGTCGGATTCCCCAAGTCCGTGCCAGTTCTGAATTGATTGTTAATTGATAATCGTTATAATTTAAAAGGAATATATATCGAATGATATAATTCCTTAAAAATTTTAGCAAGAAAGTTCCACAATTGGCTACGTAACTACTATCCGGGGAACAAGAATCGTAATTCTCTATTTACCCAGAACGAGTACATAAACCATGGTATTGCTTCCCAATCAAGCCCGACTATCTCAATCTTCAGAGCCAATCCTTATCCCGAAGTTACGGATCTAATTTGCCGACTTCCCTTACCTACATTATTCTATCGACTAGAGACTCTTCACCTTGGAGACCAGCTGCGGATATTGGTACGGCCTGTTGAGAAGTTTGCGTGACCCCACCATAAATTTTCAAGGTCCGAGGAGAAAATATCGACACAACAGTAAATGTCATGCTCTTCTAGTCCATCTACCATATCTCTCTTCGAAAGACTTCCATGGTAGTACGACTATAAAACAGAAAAGAAAACTCTTCCGATATCTCTCGACGGCTTCTTTATGGTCGTTCCTGTTGCCAGGATGAGCACAAGGCCCATTTTTAATAACAAACGGATACTCAACAGGTTACGGAATTGGAACCGTATTCCCTTTCGTTCAAAATAATTCAAGTATTTTAATTATTTTTAAATATATTTTTATTAATATTTTTTTTTATTAAAAACTTGAAAATTTTCGGCTTTCGCCTTGAACTTAGGACCGACTAACTCGTGATCAACCACTGTTCACACGAAACCCTTCTCCACTTCAGTCCTCCAAGGTCTCATTCGATTATTTGCTACTACCACCAAGATCTGTACCAATAGCGGCTCCATGCAGGCTTACGCCAAACACTTCTAAGCACACTATTGTACCCTCCTACTCACTAAAGTTTCAAAATTTATAAATCAATCGAAATTGTTTTATA
The DNA here is from genome assembly GCF_027943255.1 of Anastrepha obliqua. NCBI lineage: Eukaryota > Metazoa > Arthropoda > Insecta > Diptera > Tephritidae > Anastrepha > Anastrepha obliqua. Next base: position 16,173,611 of record NC_072897.1, on the reverse strand, counting down.
AATCATCTACTTTAGCGGTAATGTATAGGTATACAACTTAAGCGCCATCCATTTTAAGGGCTAGTTGCTTCGGCAGGTGAGTTGTTACACACTCCTTAGCGGATTACGACTTCCATGTCCACCGTCCTGCTGTTTTAAGCAACCAACGCCTTTCATGGTATCTGCATGAGTTGTTAATTTAGGCACCGTAACATTACGTTTGGTTCATCCCACAGCGCCAGTTCTGCTTACCAAAAGTGGCCCACTGGGCACATTATATCATAACCTCAACCTTCATATCAAGAAAGGTGAGGTTCTTACCCATTTAAAGTTTGAGAATAGGTTAAAATCGTTTCGACCCTAAGGCCTCTAATCATTCGCTTTACCAGATAAGATTATTTTATATAATTTTTAAATGCACCAGCTATCCTGAGGGAAACTTCGGAGGGAACCAGCTACTAGATGGTTCGATTGGTCTTTCGCCCCTATACTCAATTCTGACAATCGATTTGCACGTCAGAACTGTTTCGGTCTTCCATCAGGGTTTCCCCTGACTTCAACCTGATCAAGTATAGTTCACCATCTTTCGGGTCACAGCATATATGCTCAAGGTACGCTCCAGTTAGAGGTATAAATAATAATAAATTATCATTATACATAACTATATGGAACGCCCCGGGATTGAATTAATTGACTATTTATTAAAAAATAGACTAAAAATTAATCCCATTATATTTAAGTTAAGTTAATTATGCCATTAAGTTTAATATAACTCAATGACTTGCACATATGTTAGACTCCTTGGTCCGTGTTTCAAGACGGGTCCCGAAGGTATCCTGAATCTTTCGCATTGTTAATCATATAAATGCATACAAATAAATATTAATATCATAGATATTAAATTTTTTGTAAAATTCAAAAAATGAATTTTAGCATTATATATAATAAAATCTATCAACACTTTATCAAATCATTAGTATTTATTTTATGTTAATATGCTTAAAAAGCAAATTAATTTAAATAAACTTAATATCACCAATGATCTTTTGATAAATACTTTATTATGTTAATAGATTACAATGTCCTTATATGAAAAAAATGCACATTATTTTTTTAATTATTTAATGATGAATTTTTCATAATGGATATTCAGGTTCATCGGGCTTAACCTCTAAGCAGTTTCACGTACTATTTAACTCTCTATTCAGAGTTCTTTTCAACTTTCCCTCACGGTACTTGTTTACTATCGGTCTCATGGTTATATTTAGTTTTAGATGGAGTTTACCACCCACTTAGTGCTGCACTATCAAGCAACACGACTCTTTGGAAATATCTTTCTAGTAATCATTAACGTTATACGGGCCTGGCACCCTCTATGGGTAAATGGCCTCATTTAAGAAGGACTTAAATCGTTAATTTCTCATACTAGATATTAAGATATTCCATACACTGCATCTCACATTTGACATATAGACAAAGTGACTTAGTGCTGAACTATTTTCTTTT
>NC_072897.1:16164626-16167126 GCF_027943255.1 Anastrepha obliqua | reverse complement strand
TATTCGAAAATTTTTTCTATTTAAACTAACGTATGGAAAACCAGGCATAAAATCACAATATTACCAGTTTAATATGGCTTAAATTCGAGTTTCATATAGTTATGATTCGATTTATATGCTTCAATATCATTGGTTAGTTAACTTTTGATATTTTCATATTATTTCACATGCCTTCACCGTGAGTGTTTTTTGCCATGCACACCTCACATTGTCAAAAATGTATGGGAAAAATTCATTTCAATACATTTCAGTTTGATTTGAAATGTCTTTATTATATATTTTAATGGCAATATGCCAAGGTTATATTCCATAAAATGTTAGTATAGAATATAGATTCTTCATATATGTATATATATTCGAGAATTTTTTTCTATTTAAACTAACGTATGGAAAACCAGGCATAAAATCACAATATTACCAGTTTAATATGGCTCAAATTCGAGTTTCATATAGTTATGATTCGATTTATATGTTTCAATATCATTGGTTAGTTAACTTTTGATATTTTCATATTATATCACATGCCTTCACCGTGAGTGTTTTTTGCCATGCACACCTCACATTGTCAAAAATGTATGGGAAAAATTCATTTCAATACATTTCAGTTTGATTTGAAATGTCTTTATTATATATTTTAGTGCCAATATGCCAAGGTTATATTCCATAACATGTTAGTATTAGAATATAGATTCTTCATATATGTATATATATTCGAAAATTTTTTCTATTTAAACTAACGTATGGAAAACCAGGCATAAAATCACAATATTACCAGTTTAATATGGCTTAAATTCGAGTTTCATATAGTTATGATTCGATTTATATGCTTCAATATCATTGGTTAGTTAACTTTTGATATTTTCATATTATTTCACATGCCTTCACCGTGAGTGTTTTTTGCCATGCACACCTCACATTGTCAAAAATGTATGGGAAAAATTCATTTCAATACATTTCAGTTTGATTTGAAATGTCTTTATTATATATTTTAGTGCCAATATGCCAAGGTTATATTCCATAACTCTCTATTTAAACTAACGTATGGAAAACCAGGCATAAAATCACAATATTACCAGTTTAATATGGCTTAAATTCGAGTTTCATATAGTTATGATTCGATTTATATGCTTCAATATCATTGGTTAGTTAACTTTTGATATTTTCATATTATATCACATGCCTTCACCGTGAGTGTTTTTTGCCATGCACACCTCACATTGTCAAAAATGTATGGGAAAAATTCATTTCAATACATTTCAGTTTGATTTGAAATGTCTTTAATATATATTTTAGTGCCAATATGCCAAGGTTATATTCCATAACTCTCTATTTAAACTAACGTATGGAAAACCAGGCATAAAATCACAATATTACCAGTTTAATATGGCTCAAATTCGAGTTTCATATAGTTATGATTCGATTTATATGCTTCAATATCATTGGTTAGTTAACTTTTGATATTTTCATATTATATCACATGCCTTCACCGTGAGTGTTTTTTGCCATGCACACCTCACATTGTCAAAAATGTATGGGAAAAATTCATTTCAATACATTTCAGTTTGATTTGAAATGTCTTTATTATATATTTTAGTGCCAATATGCCAAGGTTATATTCCATAACTTTCTATTTAAACTAACGTATGGAAAACCAGGCATAAAATCACAATATTACCAGTTTAATATGGCTTAAATTCGAGTTTCATATAGTTATGATTCGATTTATATGTTTCAATATCATTGGTTAGTTAACTTTTGATATTTTCATATCATTTCACATGCCTTCACCGTGGTGTTTTTTGCCATGCACACCTCACATTGTCAAAAATGTATGGGGAAAATTCATTTCAATACATTTCAGTTTGATTTGAAATGTCTTTATTATATATTTTAGTGCCAATATGCCAAGGTTATATTCCATAACATGTTAGTATAGCTAATATGAATTCTTCATATATGTATATATATTCGAAAATTTTTTCTATTTAAACTAACGTATGGAAAAAACCAGGCATAAAATCACAATATTACCAGTTTAATATGGCTTAAATTCGAGTTTCATATAGTTATGATTCGATTTATATGTTTCAATATCATTGGTTAGTTAACTTTTGATATTTTCATATCATTTCACATGCCTTCACCGTAAGTGTTTTTTGCCATGCACACCTCACATTGTCAAAAATGTATGGGAAAAATTCATTTCAATACATTTCAGTTTGATTTGAAATGTCTTTATTATATATTTTAGTGCCAATATGCCAAGGTTATATTCCATAACATGTTAGTATAGCTAATATGAATTCTTCATATATGTATATATATTCGAAAATTTTTTCTATTTAAACTAACGTATGGAAAAAACCAGGCATAAAATCACAATATTACCAGTTTAATATGGCTTAAATTCGAGTTTCATATAGTTATGATTCGATTTATATGTTTCAATATCATTGGTTAGTTAACTTTTGATATTTTCATATTATATCACATGCCTTCA
>NC_072897.1:16132126-16159626 GCF_027943255.1 Anastrepha obliqua | reverse complement strand
CCTTAAGCAGCATTGTCACCGTTTTGTCCATCGATATGTCCACTCCCACATTTACCCCCCAGTTGTGGGTTAATGCAAGGAGCTGCCCCCCCACTCGCTCTAGTTCTTCACGCGAACGACCCTCAACCAGAATGAGAAGGTCGTCCGCATATGCACAGTGCTTACAAAGTGGCTCTAACTGCCGAAGCAGGGAGTCCATCATGAGGTTCCAAATGTAGGGACCACAGATGGATCCCTGCGGACAGCCTCGCTCCACCCCAATCTCCACACTCCCGCCCACACCTACCATGGATGCTTTTCTGTCCGAAAAATAACTCCGCCATAGAGTAATTTCCGGACAGCCAAGCTCCTCTAGCCGTTGTAAGACACGGTCCCAGCGCAAATAGTCAAATGCGCCCTTGAAGTCAATAAACATGCCAAGGACATATTTATTGGCGCTTTCATTTACTGCATTCTGGACGTACAACCACGCATCTTCTGTACTACGTCTTTTCCTGAACCCGTACTGCCTATCCGACCTAACACCCCGAGTTAGCTCCTGAAGGCGCTCTACCATAACTCTTTCCAGCACTTTTCCAAGTACTGGAAGGAGGCTGATACCACGATAAGATCGAGGATCACTCCTGATCTTATCGGGCGACTTCAAGAGTACGACGACCCTAGCAACTTTCCACTCACGTGGAAAATATCCCTCCCATATGCATTGATCATAAATGGCCTCCAAATATTCCGGAATGAACTCCCACAAGCATTTACACATCTCTCCGTTCAAACCATCGAGACCTGGAGACCTTTTAGACCTGACCAGGCCAAACGCATATTCCAACTCCTCAACTTCTATTGGAGGGACAGGCACCTCTTGTGCAGGAGGAACCTGAACCTCAGCCCTGGGAAAAAACTCGCCTAACAGAACACTGGCGCATTCTCTCCACGTGGATGACACAGTGTCACCCACGCGAAGAGAGCTAGCCATCTCGTTCCGACGACCCCGACAGATCCTATAGACCTGTCCCCAAGGGTCGTCCCTATTTTCCCCGACAAACCTTCTCCACTCTTCCTCTTTGACTTCTACCAACATTCTCTTATATTCCTTCATTCCTACTCTGAATTGAGCCTTGAGCTGTGGCAAATTCTCCGAATTGGTCCGCCTGCCACGTTGAAACAACCGCCTCAAGCGCCGGACAGACCTCCTCTTTGAATTCAACTCGCTAGTCCACCACTTAACACCTTTAAGTCTGGCAACCCTAGCTTTTTTGAACATCGTGTCATTAACCCCCCAGACACATTCTGATAAACGAGCAATTTGCTCGTCGACCCCGAAATTTTCAAACACGTTAAGCGGTATACCCAATACCGCTTCTCTAACGGTCTGACCGTATCTATTCCAGTCGGCGCATGTGGTACGCCATCGTCTCAATGGACTCACACTTTCCGACTGTGGGGTACGAGGAGTAACCATGATTTGAATTAAATTATGGTCACTAATTCCCCAACCACCCTTGACACTCCAGCTACATTCAAACTTGCTCGCGGCTGCTTCATTCATGAGCGTCACGTCAATGTCGCTCACTCCTCTAGGCCCATCAAACGTATACCATTCACTCGGTTCGTTTGCAATGAGGAGGCTATTTGCCACCACCCAATCGCTCATGGCCTCACCACGACTGTGGCTCCGATATCCAGCAGTGTGCCTGGATGTTTTGCTGAACCACATCGGGGAGGTGGCATTGGCATCGAGACACATGATGACAGGGTTGCTACTTTCACGTAGTAGCACCGCCTCTATGTATCTCAAGTATGGTTCTAGAGGTTCATTGAACTTGCAGTATAGGCTGGCGACATATACTTTGCCGAAATCGCCCTCAACACACACACATACTCCCCACTGTGATGAGTCAACTACTACACAAGAGTAGCTTGGCTCACACACAGCTACTGCGGCATTGACTCCAAGGTCCGTAAAGACCCTGAAGCCACCAGGAAGACCTCTCACCACCCCATTGGTGGAGTATGGTTCCTGGAGCAAAGCAATGCCGCAGCCCCCCTCCGACATACACGCCCCCAATTCACACATCACGGCATAAGACCCCTGACAGTTCAGTTGATATAGCTCAACCATCAATGTCTAGCATTCGCACGGGCAACAATGGCACAGTACACCGGGCAGACAGTGGACATCATCAGATGTCCGGCTGGCTTGCCCTTAAATGCACAGTTGCGACAATGCGGGGCATTGCCACAACCTGCACTCCTGTGTCCTTCCTGCCCGCACCTACGGCAGACATCCTTCTTGGCTCTGCATTCTGCCACCCTGTGATCAAATCCCATGCATCGGAAGCAGCCGGGCGTCAGTTGGTCCGGCCGTACCCGGAAGGAAAACCACTTTACGTAGCAGCGACCTGCTTCCAGGAGGGCGGACATTAGCATGTCCGTGCCCTCAAGGACCACATTCGTCACTCCATCAGGGCTGACCTTCCAAGGACGGCTGATCATCCTCACGTCCTTCTCAAGACACCCAGGGCTGAACTCCTTGAGGTTCAAACGGAACAACTCTCCCATGAACTCGTCAGGGGAGATCTCCGTGTGGACCCCCTGGACCACAACTCTAGGCCCCAGCTTCCGACGTATGCTCACATCGAGCCCCACCTCGGAAAACTTGGCATTTTTTACCAAGTTATCCCTCTCAGCAACTGATGGGGTGCGAATAATCGCACCTCCATCCTTCAACGGGCGCACCTCGTGCACCCTTACCCCCATAGAAGGCCCTACCTCTTTTACTACTTTTTTGATCACCTCTTTGGACGTAGTGGGGGTCTTACCCCTTACTACGACCGACCAGGTCTCAACTGGCTTGGGCACCGGCAACGCAGGCAACACAGGCGCAGGCGCCTGAGGTGCCGGCATCATCGCTGCACCAGCCAGCGAAGCTCCAGCCGTCCTCCGAGGTGCTTCCTCTCTACTTGTTTTTGTGGCTTCCAACCGCCCACGAAGATGGGCGATCTCCGCCACCATCTCCACAAAAAGCGCCTCGAACTCCAAGGAGTATCCCAGGAGGTCCTTCGCTGCGTTCTTTGGGACGCCGTCCATGTCTATGACGGCTCCACTAAAGGCCGTCACAATGGACTTGAAACGCCCCATAAATTGCCCCCCAACTTTTTCACCGAACGCTCCCGAATTCTCCAGGGAAGCACCCGAAATTCTGCGGATTTTCTCCATCCGCTGCCCGGCTGGACCCAATTTGGCCCCTGCCTTCCGCACCTTTTTCTCCCCCTTTTTTTCCCCCTCGGAAACGCCCTCGCTTCCGCTTACCCCCAACTTACCCATTACGGGTGCTTTCGCCGTCACCTTTTCTGTTGTGACCGCTGCTCCTCCAGCGGTTTTCTTCTTCATGCGGGGGGGTGATCTCAGGAGGACCTCTTCCTCCCCCGACGTTGACTCATCCATCGCTGATGACGCCAATCTCGAACTGCCCTGGAGAGGGGTGCTCGCCCTCTTCATTCCTACGCCTAATTTGGGCATAGCCCTCTGCCACCACTGTAAATCGCGTCACGCAATTAAAACGCACAACAATTATAGTGGCACCCGCACGCAATTATAGTGGCACCCACTAACGGGAGAGTCCACCGACAATTCCACACACAGTTTATCACACACTTATACAGTTACGCCGTATATAGTGTTTCTCGCTACCCGCACAACGATTTTAGTTTTCCCACAGGTGCGCGCAATTATAGCGTCTCTCACTAAAATTCCGGGAAAACACAGCGGTATTTTCCCGTACTCACACAACGGCACTCACTAAGCACAATGCACAGTTCATGCACTGCTTCACCGCAGCGTTACTCAATTAGCGCTAATCACTCGCGGATATAGCACAAAAGAGAATTCGCAAAAATTTATAGCGTTCCTCGCTACCCGCACAACAATAAAAGTTTTCCAGCACGTGTTACACCGACACAGGTGCGCGCAATTATAGCGGCGCCCACTTGACGGGACAATTACACGCACAATAGTTTTTCGCTTAATAGCTACCAGTCAGGTACGCGCAATTTAAGTGTCTCTCAGTAACGGCGAAAAACCCACCGACGGTCGCACGACAGCCGAACAGTTTCCTGCACACACACACGCGCCGATTTGTACACAATGTACGTCACTTGCCGACGGTAAAATGTAGTATTTTCTAGGGAAAAACAATCGCTCAAGAATATTTTTATAATTCGCAAAGTAAAACATCCGCTCACGCGTCCGTTCGCTTCAACGTTCACAATTAGAATGAGTAGATAGGGACATCGTCGTGTAGGGGTTTTACGTGAGTTTTCGCTGGCGACAGCCCAAACCCACGGTGCTCAAAAGCACAACGGATCAAAACGATGCGTTGATCAGCGCCCCAAAAATGCCGAAGCATTTAAGGATACCAATTGGTAGTGTGGAATGGACACACTAACCACCTTGGTAGGGTTCGAGGTCTATCTAACCCTCTGCCGTTCTATGGGTCCCGGCACCCGGTTGCATTGCAACTCCACATCGAGCCAAAAGGCTCTACCCGCATTTAGGTGTTAACCACAGCCACCACGAAACTCCCCGAAGGGCCGTTCCCAATGAACAGGTCGGAGCAAGCTCCGAGGGCCCCTGTTCCCCGTGGTACCAGATTTAAGTCTCCGGTCAGACCTCGTAGCCGAGACTACTACCAGTTGAGCTTCCATACAGCTCTGGACTGGTGGCCATTTCCCACACCTAAGCAACAACAGACAATGCACAGAACAACAGAATGCACAGACAAGAACGGCTAAAAACTAATCAACTGAACGCCCCAAACCACGTCGCCGCCTGAAAACCTCACGCGCATATTGCCCTAACATTTCGACATTCCGACGGTTGGCAATCACACCACTCACATCATACCGTCCATCAGTCCATCTAATCCCCACACCCGCAAGATCCCTAATGTCTGAGTACATCGGGCATTCACAGAGGACGTGCACCCAGTCCTCTCTTGCCGACCCACAAACACACTCCTCACTTGTGGACAAGCGCCTCTCATGCAAATAAGCATTGAGAGGCCCATGTCCTGTAAGGAGGAATCCCAGGCTGAGGGAAAATCCAAAATCAGGATTTTCCCCGACAAAGGAAACATCCCGAATGTACTCGTATGTCACGCGACCTTTGGAACTATTGTCCCATCGGTTTTGCCACCCACGAAGCATACATTCCTTCAACAACCTTTCACACTCTAGATACCCCCTTTCTACATCACCGTCGGATATCCATCCATCTAGCAGCGGCATACAAAGCCTCCTTCTCAACCTGAAGGCAACCGCCCGTTGCACGACTAACAGGTCAAGAGGAGGCGCACCTAACAACACTTGCAACGCATCCGTACTCACTGTACGGCATACAGGCAAACAGGCAAGCAACATAATGCGCTGGCACGCCATCAGATGACGTTTGCCAACCGACTTAAAAGCCCATTCGTACCATATAGCGGCACCATAAGTGGCACAGGCCACAAATAGGCCCCGATATACGGTACGAACCGCACGCCGGCTAAGACCCCAGTCAAATCTGACAACGCGACGCACTTGCCCAACGATTGCCTGCAGCCGCTCCCTCAACGAAACTAAGTGTGGAGTAAAACACATCCTTTCACTCATAGTTACCCCCAGGTATTTGACTTGCGTCACATACCTAATACCTACCCCATTCAAACGGACAATCGGTGGACGACTCGGGGACAATCTGCCCTTAAGCAGCATTGTCACCGTTTTGTCCATCGATATATCCACTCCCACATCTACCCCCCAATTGTGGGTCAATGTAAGGAGCTGCCCCCCCACTCGCTCCAATTCCTCACGCGAACGACCCTCAACCAAAATAAGAAGGTCGTCCGCATACGCACAGTGTTTACAGAGTGGCTCTAACTGCCGAAGCAGGGAGTCCATCATGAGGTTCCAAATGAAGGGACCACAGACGGATCCCTGCGGACAGCCTCGCTCCACCCCAATCTCCACACTCCCGCCCACTCCTACAATAGATGCTTTTCTGTCCGAAAAATAACTCCGCCATAGAGTAATTTCCGGACAGCCAAGCTCCTCTAGCCGTTGAAGCACACGATCCCAGCGCAAGTAATCAAACGCCCCCTTAAAGTCAATAAATATGCCAAGGACATATTTATTGACGTTTTCCCTAACTACACTCTGAACATACAACCACGCATCCTCTATACCACGTCTTTTCCTAAACCCATACTGCCTATCCGACCTAACACCCCGAGTTAGCTCCTGAAGCCGCTCAACCATAACCCTTTCCAGCACTTTTCCAAGCACCGGAAGGAGGCTGATACCACGATAAGATCGAGGATCGCTCCTGATCTTATCGGGCGACTTCAAGAGTGCAACGACCCTAGCAATTTTCCACTCGCGTGGAAAATATCCCTCCCATATGCATTTATCATAAATGGCCTCCAAATATTCCGGAATGAACTTCCACAAGCATTTGCACATCTCTCCGTTCAAACCATCGAAACCTGGAGACCTTTTAGACCTGACCAGGCCAAATGCATAATCCAACTCCTCAGCTTCTATTGGAGGGACAGGCACCTCTTGTGCAGGAGGAACCTGAACCTCAGCCCTGGGAAAAAACTCGCCTAACAGAACATTGGCACACTCTCTCCACGTCGATAATACAGTATCACCTACGCGAAGAGAGCTAGCCATCTCATTTCGACGACCCCGACAGATCCTAAAGACCTGTCCCCAAGGGTCGTCCCTATTTTCCCCCACAAACCTCCTCCACTCTTCCTCCTTGACTCTCACAAGCATTTTCTTATACTCTCTCATCCCTACACTAAATTGATACTTGAGCTGGGACAGATTCTCCGAATTGGTCCGCCTGCCGCGTTGAAACAACCGCCTCAAGCGCCGGACAGACCTCCTCTTCGAGTTCAACTCGCTAGTCCACCATTTCACACCTTTCATTCTCACAGCCCTAGCTTTCCTAAACACTGAGTCATTCACTCCCCAGACACATTCCGATAGACGAGCAATTTGCTCGTCAACCCCCAACTCCTCAAACTCACTAAGCGGTATATCCAATACCGCTTCCCTAACAGTGTGTCCATATCGGTTCCAGTCAGCACACGAGGTACGCCATCGCCTCAATGGACTCCCCCCTTCTAACTGCGGGGTACGGGGAGTAACCATAATTTGTATTAAATTATGGTCACTAATTCCCCAACCCCCCCTAACGCTCCATTTACACTCGAACCTACTCGCTGCTACCTCATTCATGAGCGTCACGTCAATGTCACTCACACCTCTAGGCCCCTCAAACGTATACCATACGCTTGGTTCGTTTGCTACAAGAAGGTTATTCGCCACAACCCACTCGCTCATAACCTCACCCCGAGTGTGGCTCCGATATCCAGCAGTATGCCTGGATACCTTGCTGAACCACATCGGGGAGGTAGCATTCGCGTCAAGACACACGATGGCAGGAATGCTACTCTCAAGTAGTAGCACCGCATCAATGTATCTTAAGTAGGGCTCTAGAGGCTCGTCAGACTTGCAGTACAAGCTGACGACATTCATTCTGCCGAATTCCCCCTCGACACACACACATACTCCCCACTGTGATGAGTCAACTACTACACAAGAGTAGCTTGGCTCACACACAGCTACTGCGGCCTTGACTCCAAGGTCCGTAAAGACCCTGAAGCCCCCAGGAAGGCCTCTCACCACCCCATTGGTGGAGTATGGTTCCTGGAGCAAAGCAATGCCGCAGCCCCCCTCCGACATACACGCCCCCAATTCACACATCACGGCATATGACCCCTGACAGTTCAGTTGATATAGCTCAACCATCAATGTCTAGCGTTCGCACGGGCAACAATGGCACAGTACACCGGGCAGACAGTGGACATCATTAGATGTCCGGCTGGCTTGCCCTTAAATGCACAGTTGCGACAATGCGGGGCATTGCCACAACCTGCACTCCTGTGTCCTTCTTGCCCGCACCTACGGCAGACATCCTTCTTGGCTCTGCATTCTGCCACCCTGTGATCAAACCCCATGCATCGGAAGCAGCCGGGCGTCAGTTGGTCTGGCCGTACCCGGAAGGAAAACCACTTTATGTAGCAACGACCTGCTTCCAGGAGGGCGGACATTAGCATGTCCGTTCCCTCAAGGACAACATTCGTCACCCCATCGGGGCTGACCTTCCAAGGACGGCTGATCATCCTCACGTCCTTCTCACGGCACCCAGGGCTGAACTCCTTGAGGTTCAACCGGAACAACTCTCCCATGAAATCTTCAGGGGAGATCTCCGTGTGGACCCCTTGGACCACAACCCTAGGCCCCAGCTTCCGACGTATGCTCACATCGAGCCCCACCTCGGAAAACTTGGCATTTTTCGCCAAGTTGTCCCTCTCGGCAACGGATGGGGTGCGAATAATCGCACCTCCATCCTTCAACGGGCGCACCTCGTGCACCCTAACCCCCATGGAAGGCCCTACCTCCTTTACCACCTTCTTAATCACCTCCTTGGAAGTAGTGGGGGTTTTACCCCTCACTACGACCGACCAGGTCTCGACTGGCTTGGGCACCGGCAACGCAGGCAACACAGGCGCAGGCGCCTGAGGTGCCGGCATCGACGCTGCACCAGCCAGCGCAGCTCCAGCCGTCCTCCGAGGTGCTTCCTCCCTGGTAATCTTCGTGGCTTCTAGTTGCCCACGAAGATGGGCTATCTCCCCCACCATTTCCACAAAGAGTTCCTCGAACTCCAAGGAGTATCCCAGGAGGTCCTTAGCTAAACTCTTCGGGACGCCGTCCATGTCTATGACGGCTCCACTAAAGGCCGTCACAATGGACTTGAAGCGCCCCATAAACTGCGCCCCAACTTTCTTGCGTTCGGCATCCCCACCGATCGCACCCAAACCTTTCAGGGAAGCACCCAATTCCCCACGGATTTCCTCCAAACGCTTCCCTGCGGGACCTAATTTTTCCCCCGTCTTCCGCCCCTTGCGCCCACTCCCAATCTTTCCGCTTTCGGAACCACCCTCGCTTCCACTCACCTTTTCAGCTACCCTTAGGGTTACCTTCTCCACCGGAACCGCTGTACCTCCAGCGGTCTTCTTCTTAGTACGGGGAGGAGACCGCAAAATCACCTCCTCCTCTCCGGACGTCGTCTCGTCCATTGCAGACGATGGCACCGCCGAAACGCTTGGAAGAGGGGTGTTCGCCCTCTTCCTCACTCCTTCTAATTTGGGCATTGCCCAACGCTTCACCACTAAGGTTGCCGAATTCGCCGGATAAAGGCCTCCCGAGCAACAACAAAAACTGGGTCCCTTTTGGGCGACGGCAACTACTGCACGGCAGGAATGAGCCCCGCACAGGTACGCACACAGCGGCTGCACCTATCGGCGAGCCAAAGCAAAGCGCGAGGGCGTAGCCCACAGCGCCAACCAAAGGTCTGGCAAAGGCCACCACCAATGCCTTGCCGGACGGAACACTGTTCCCCGAACAAGGACGGGTCGACCGAGGTGGAGCTAACGCCGAGCTCGACCGCAGGCAAAACGCAGCACGCTCTGTTCGCGGCACCTGCACAAAGTATTCAACCTTGGCGCAGTACTTAACCCACGCACAAAAGGGGACGCCCTTTTTACTGTTGCCAAATATGGCAATATAGCGGCACGACAGACCTAGTGTACGCCCGCACTGTACACCCACACCGAATGTAACGGCACGCGCCAAAAGACCACGCCAGAATTAGCGGCACACAAAAATTGTAAACACCTTGGTATAGCGGCACTCACTTGAGCGTCCCACAATATACCAACAAGGTACACTTGTACACAAAGTACAGCCACGCGAACAGTGGCGTCACCAGCACAAACCGTAGTCACCTGAGCAATTGCTCGTAAACAATGCACCGCTATGGTACAGCTACGCACAACACACCACGCCGAAAAACAACGGCACGCCCGCAAAAGTTGTAAACAACTTGATGGAAAATTTCCAACGCTGTATCTAGCAGCACTCACAAACACGCACTCTGTGTCTATAGCACGGAGTATATTGGCACTCACTGGAGTGTCCAACAAAACTACCGTACGGCACTTAATCACTCGTAAACAGTGTACAGCTACTACAAAGTAGCGTCACTCGCACAACGGCACTTTCAATCACAATTAATTGTAAACACTGTACCGCTATGGTACAGCCACAACAATATTAGCGTCACTCGCACAACTGTAATACACCGGTTATCACACACGAATATAAACGCAAAAGAAATCGCAAAAATCGCTAATCACCACTTAGCACACGACACGTCCGCACTATTCAACAGTCAGACTGAGAATGAGTAGATAGGGACAACAACAACAACGTGTGGCGTTTTTTACGTGAGTTCCTGCTGGCGACAGCCCAAACCCACGGTGCTCAAAAGCACAACGGATCAAAACAATGCGTTGATCAGCGCCCCAAAAATGCCGAAGCATTTAAGGATACCAATTGGTAGTGTGGAATGGACACACTAACCACCTTGGTAGGGTTCGAGGTCTATCTAACCCTCTGCCGTTCTATGGGTCCCGGCACCCGGTTGCATTGCAACTCCACATCGAGCCAAAAGGCTCTACCCGCATTTAGGTGTTAACCACAGCCACCACGAAACTCCCCGAAGGGCCGTTCCCAATGAACAGGTCGGAGCAAGCTCCGAGGGCCCCTGTTCCCCGTGGTACCAGATTTAAGTCTCCGGTCAGACCTCGTAGCCGAGACTACTACCAGTTGAGCTTCCATACAGCTCTGGACTGGTGGCCATTTCCCACACCTAAGCAACAACAGACAATGCACAGAACAACAGAATGCACAGACAAGAACGGCTAAAAACTAATCAACTGAACGCCTTAAATTACGTCGCCGCCTGAAAACCTCACGCGCATATTGCCCTAACATTTCGACATTCCGACGGTTGGCAATCACACCACTCACATCATACCGTCCATCAGTCCATCTAATCCCCACACCCGCAAGATCCCTAATGTCTGAGTACATCGGGCATTCACAGAGGACGTGCACCCAGTCCTCTCTTGCCGACCCACAAACACACTCCTCACTTGTGGACAAGCGCCTCTCATGCAAATAAGCATTAAGAGGCCCATGTCCTGTAAGGAGGAATCCCAGGCTGAGGGAAAATCCAAAATCAGGATTTTCCCCGACAAAGGAAACATCCCGAATGTACTCGTATGTCACGCGACCTTTGGAACTATTGTCCCATCGGTTTTGCCACCCACGAAGCATACATTCCTTCAACAACCTTTCACACTCTAGATACCCCCTTTCTACATCACCGTCGGATATCCATCCATCTAGCAGCGGCATACAAAGCCTCCTTCTCAACCTGAAGGTAAATGCCCGTTGCACAACTAACAGGTCAAGAGGAGGCGCACCTAACAACACCTGCAATGCATCCGTACTCACTGTACGGCATACAGGCATGCAGGCAAGCATCATAATGCGCTGGCACGCCATCAGATGACGTTTGCCAACCGACTTTAAAGCCGATTCGTACCATACAGCGGCACCATAAGTGGCACAGGCCACGAATAGGCCCCGATATACGGTGCGAACCGCACGCCGGCTAAGGCCCCAGTCAAATCTGACCACGCGCCGAACTTGCCCAACAGTTGCCTGCAGCCGCTCCCTCAACAATACTAAGTGTGGAGTAAAACACATCCTTTCACTCATAGCTAACCCCAGGTATTTGACTTGCGTCACATACCTAATCCCTATCCCATTCAAACGTACAATCGGTGGACGACTCGGGGACAATCTGCCCTTAAGCAGCATTGTCACCGTTTTGTCCATCGATATGTCCACTCCCACATCTACCCCCCAATTGTGGGTAAATGTAAGGAGCTGCCCCCCCACTCGCTCTAGTTCCTCACGCGAACGGCCCTCAACCAAAATGAGAAGGTCGTCCGCATACGCACAGTGTTTACAGAGTGGCTCTAACTGCCGAAGCAGGGAGTCCATCATGAGGTTCCAAATGAAGGGACCACAGACGGATCCCTGCGGACAGCCTCGCTCCACCCCAATCTCCACACTCCCGCCCACTCCTACCATGGATGCTTTTCTGTCCGAAAAATAACTCCGCCATAGAGTAATTTCCGGACAGCCAAGCTCCTCTAATCTCTGCAACACACGATCCCAGCGCAAGTGATCAAATGCCCCCTTAAAGTCAATAAATATGCCAAGGACATATTTATTGACGTTTTCCCTAACTACACTCTGAACATACAACCACGCATCCTCTATACCACGTCTTTTCCTAAACCCATACTGCCTATCCGACCTAACACCCCGAGTTAGCTCCTGAAGCCGCTCAACCATAACCCTTTCCAGCACTTTTCCAAGTACTGGAAGGAGGCTGATACCACGATAAGATCGAGGATCGCTCCTGATCTTATCGGGCGACTTCAAGAGTGCAACGACCCTAGCAATTTTCCACTCGCGTGGAAAATATCCCTCCCATATGCATTTATCATAAATGGCCTCCAAATATTCCGGAATGAACTTCCACAAGCATTTGCACATCTCTCCGTTCAAACCATCGAAACCTGGAGACCTTTTAGACCTGACCAGGCCAAATGCATAATCCAACTCCTCAGCTTCTATTGGAGGGACAGGCACCTCTTGTGCAGGAGGAACCTGAACCTCAGCCCTGGGAAAAAACTCGCCTAACAGAACATTGGCACACTCTCTCCACGTCGATAATACAGTATCACCTACGCGAAGAGAGCTAGCCATCTCATTTCGACGACCCCGACAGATCCTATAGACCTGTCCCCAAGGGTCGTCCCTATTTTCCCCCACAAATCTCCTCCACTCTTCCTCCTTCACTCTCACAAGCATCTTCTTATATTCTTTCATCCCTACGCTAAATTGATACTTGAGCTGAGACAGATTCTCCGAATTGGTCCGCCTGCCGCGTTGAAACAAACGCCTCAAGCGTCGGACAGACCTCCTCTTTGAATTTAACTCACTCGTCCACCATTTCACACCTTTCATTCTCACAGCCCTAGCTTTCCTAAACAATAAGTCATTCACACCCCAGACACATTCATATAGACGAGCAATTTGCTCGTCAACCCCCAATTCCTCAAACTCCCTAAGCGGTATATCCAATACCGCTTCCCTAACAGTATGTCCATATCGGTTCCAGTCGGTACACGAGGTACGCCATCGCCTCAATGGACTCCCCCCTTCTAGCTGCGGGGTACGGGGAGTAACCATAATTTGTATTAAATTATGGTCACTAATTCCCCAACCCCCCCTAACACTCCATTTACACTCGAACCTACCCGCTGCTGCGTCATTCATGAGCGTCACGTCAATGTCACTCACACCTCTAGGCCCCTCAAACGTATACCATACGCTTGGTTCGTTTGCTACAAGAAGGTTATTCGCCACAACCCACTCGCTCATAACCTCACCCCGAGTGTGGCTCCGATATCCAGCAGTATGCCTGGATACCTTGCTGAACCACATCGGGGAGGTAGCATTCGCGTCAAGACACACGATGGCAGGAATGCTACTCTCAAGTAGTAGCACCGCATCAATGTATCTTAAGTAGGGCTCTAGAGGCTCGTCAGACTTGCAGTACAAGCTGACGACATTCATTCTGCCGAATTCCCCCTCGACACACACACATACTCCCCACTGTGATGAGTCAACTACTACACAAGAGTAGCTTGGCTCACACACAGCTACTGCGGCCTTGACTCCAAGGTCCGTAAAGACCCTGAAGCCCCCAGGAAGGCCTCTCACCACCCCATTGGTGGAGTATGGTTCCTGGAGCAAAGCAATGCCGCAGCCCCCCTCCGACATACACGCCCCCAATTCACACATCACGGCATAAGACCCCTGACAGTTCAGTTGATATAGTTCAACCATCAATGTCTAGCGTTCGCACGGGCAACAATGGCACAGTACACCGGGCAGACAGTGGACATCATTAGATGTCCGGCTGGCTTGCCCTTAAATGCACAGTTGCGACAATGCGGGGCATTGCCACAACCTGCACTCCTGTGTCCTTCTTGCCCGCACCTACGGCAGACATCCTTCTTGGCTCTGCATTCTGCCACCCTGTGATCAAACCCCATGCATCGGAAGCAGCCGGGCGTCAGTTGGTCTGGCCGTACCCGGAAGGAAAACCACTTTATGTAGCAACGACCTGCTTCCAGGAGGGCGGACATTAGCATGTCCGTTCCCTCAAGGACAACATTCGTCACCCCATCGGGGCTGACCTTCCAAGGACGGCTGATCATCCTCACGTCCTTCTCATGGCACCCAGGGCTGAACTCCTTGAGGTTCAACCGGAACAACTCTCCCATGAACTCCTCAGGGGAGATCTCCGTGTGGACCCCCTGGACCACAACCCTAGGCCCCAGCTTCCGATGTATGCTCACATCGAGCCCTACCTCGGAAAACTTGGCATTTTTCGCCAAGTTATCCCTCTCAGCAACGGATGGGGTGCGAATAATCGCACCTCCATCCTTCAACGGGCGCACCTCGTGCACCCTTACCCCCATAGAAGGCCCTACTTCCTTCACCACTTTTTTGATCACCTCTTTGGACGTAGTGGGGGTCTTACCCCTTACTACGACCGACCAGGTCTCAACTGGCTTGGGCACCGGCAACGCAGGCAACACAGGCGCAGGCGCCTGAGGTGCCGGCATCATCGCTGCACCAGCCAGCGAAGCTCCAGCCGTCCTCCGAGGTGCTTCCTCCCTACTTGTATTTGTGGCTTCCAACCGCCCACGAAGATGGGCGATCTCCGCTACCATCTCCACAAAAAGCTCCTCGAACTCCAAGGAGTATCCCAGGAGGTCCTTAGCTAAACTCTTCGGGACGCCGTCCATATCTATGACGGCTCCACTAAAGGCCGTCACAATGGACTTAAAACGCCCCATAAATTGCCCACCAACTTTTTCACCGAACGCTTTCGAATTCTCCAGGGAAGCACCCAATTCCCCGCGGATTTGCTCCAAACGCTTCCCTGCTGGACCTAATTTTTCCCCTGCTTTACGCACCTTCTTCTCGCCCCCCTTTTTTTTCCCCTCGGAAGCCCCCTCGCTTCCGCTTACCCCCGACTTACCTTCAGGTAACTTAGGGGCTACCTTCCCCTCATCACTCACCTTTACTACCGGAACTGCTGTATCTCCAGCGGTCTTCTTCCTAATACGGGGAGGGGACCGCAAAACAACCTCCTCCTCTCCGGACGTCGATTCGTCCATTGCCGACGATGGCACCGCCGAACCGCTTGGAAGAGGGGTGTTCGCCCTTTTCCGAATACCGTCTAGTTTGGGCATCGCCCAATACCCCACTAACTGGCTTGACGAATCCGCCGTATATCGCTCTCAAGCAACAACAAAAACAGGTTACTCTTGGGCGACAGTAAGGTACTGCAAGGCAGGGATGAGTCCCGCACAGGCACGCACACAGCAACCACACCTAACGGCAAGCCAAAGCAACCGCGAGGGCGTAGCCCACACCACCAGCCAAAGGTCTGGCAAAGGCCACCACCAATGCCCTGCCGGACAGAACACCGTTCTCCGCACAGAGACGGGTCGACCAATATGAAGCTAACGCCGGGCTCGACCGTAGGCCAAACGCAGCACGCTGTGAACACGGCACCTGCACAAGGTATTCAACCTTGGCGCAGCACTGTACCCACGCACAAAAAATAACACCCCTTATATCACTGCCGAAGATAGCAATATAACAGCACGCCAAACTATCAACGCACTCACTATATCCACGCCGAAAAACTAACGGCACGCACCAAGTACCACACCGAAAATTAACGGCACTCGCAAAACCACGCCGAAGAATAACGGCACACACACGCAAAAATATAATCAATAGTTCACAGCTATGTACAGCCACGCACACAATTGGCGTCACTCGAATAACGGTGAAAACACAGCGGTATTTTCCCGTATTCACACAACGGCACTCACCAATTGCCCGCAAACAATGTACAGTTAATGTACAGTTAATGTACAGCCACAATTGGCGTCACTCGAATAACGGTGAAAACACAGCGGTATTTTCCCGTATTCACACAACGGCACTCACCAATTGCCCGCAATCAATGCACAGTTAATGTACAGTTAATGTACAGCCACAATTGGCGTCACTCGAATAACGGTGAAAACACAGCGGTATTTTCCCGTATTCACACAACGGCACTCACCAATTGCCCGCAATCAATGCACAGTTAATGTACAGTTAATGTACAGCCACAATTGGCGTCACTCGAATAACGGTGAAAACACAGCGGTATTTTCCCGTATTCACACAACGGCACTCACTAATTGTCCGTAATCAATGTACAGTTAATGTACAGCCACAATTGGCGTCACTCGAATAACGGTGAAAACACAGCGGTATTTTCCCGTATTCACACAACGGCACTCACTAATTGCCCGTAATCAATGTACAGGTAATGTACAGCCACAATTGGCGTCACTCGAATAACGGTGAAAACACAGCGGTATTTTCCCGTATTCACACAACGGCACTCACTAAGCACAAGCACAATGTGCCCGAATCGATATACAGTTAATGTATAGCTACACTGTAGCTTCACTAGAGTAGCGGTAACACTCGCGAATATAACACAAAAGAGAATCACAAAAATTTCTTGCGCTTAAAACACGGCACGTCTGCACTGCTCAACAGTCACACTGAGAATGGAGTAGATAGGGACAGTAGGAATCTCGTTAATCCATTCATGCGCGTCACTAATTAGATGACGAGGCATTTGGCTACCTTAAGAGAGTCATAGTTACTCCCGCCGTTTACCCGCGCTTACTTGAATTTCTTCACTTTGACATTCAGAGCACTGGGCAGAAATCACATTGTGTCAACACCCGTTAGGGCCATCACAATGCTTTGTTTTAATTAGACAGTCGGATTCCCCAAGTCCGTGCCAGTTCTGAATTGATTGTTAATTGATAATCGTTATAATTTAAAAGGAATATATATCGAATGATATAATTCCTTAAAAATTTTAGCAAGAAAGTTCCACAATTGGCTACGTAACTACTATCCGGGGAACAAGAATCGTAATTCTCTATTTACCCAGAACGAGTACATAAACCATGGTATTGCTTCCCAATCAAGCCCGACTATCTCAATCTTCAGAGCCAATCCTTATCCCGAAGTTACGGATCTAATTTGCCGACTTCCCTTACCTACATTATTCTATCGACTAGAGACTCTTCACCTTGGAGACCAGCTGCGGATATTGGTACGGCCTGTTGAGAAGTTTGCGTGACCCCACCATAAATTTTCAAGGTCCGAGGAGAAAATATCGACACAACAGTAAATGTCATGCTCTTCTAGTCCATCTACCATATCTCTCTTCGAAAGACTTCCATGGTAGTACGACTATAAAACAGAAAAGAAAACTCTTCCGATATCTCTCGACGGCTTCTTTATGGTCGTTCCTGTTGCCAGGATGAGCACAAGGCCCATTTTTAATAACAAACGGATACTCAACAGGTTACGGAATTGGAACCGTATTCCCTTTCGTTCAAAATAATTCAAGTATTTTAATTATTTTTAAATATATTTTTATTAATATTTTTTTTTATTAAAAACTTGAAAATTTTCGGCTTTCGCCTTGAACTTAGGACCGACTAACTCGTGATCAACCACTGTTCACACGAAACCCTTCTCCACTTCAGTCCTCCAAGGTCTCATTCGATTATTTGCTACTACCACCAAGATCTGTACCAATAGCGGCTCCATGCAGGCTTACGCCAAACACTTCTAAGCACACTATTGTACCCTCCTACTCACTAAAGTTTCAAAATTTATAAATCAATCGAAATTGTTTTATAAATCATCTACTTTAGCGGTAATGTATAGGTATACAACTTAAGCGCCATCCATTTTAAGGGCTAGTTGCTTCGGCAGGTGAGTTGTTACACACTCCTTAGCGGATTACGACTTCCATGTCCACCGTCCTGCTGTTTTAAGCAACCAACGCCTTTCATGGTATCTGCATGAGTTGTTAATTTAGGCACCGTAACATTACGTTTGGTTCATCCCACAGCGCCAGTTCTGCTTACCAAAAGTGGCCCACTGGGCACATTATATCATAACCTCAACCTTCATATCAAGAAAGGTGAGGTTCTTACCCATTTAAAGTTTGAGAATAGGTTAAAATCGTTTCGACCCTAAGGCCTCTAATCATTCGCTTTACCAGATAAGATTATTTTATATAATTTTTAAATGCACCAGCTATCCTGAGGGAAACTTCGGAGGGAACCAGCTACTAGATGGTTCGATTGGTCTTTCGCCCCTATACTCAATTCTGACAATCGATTTGCACGTCAGAACTGTTTCGGTCTTCCATCAGGGTTTCCCCTGACTTCAACCTGATCAAGTATAGTTCACCATCTTTCGGGTCACAGCATATATGCTCAAGGTACGCTCCAGTTAGAGGTATAAATAATAATAAATTATCATTATACATAACTATATGGAACGCCCCGGGATTGAATTAATTGACTATTTATTAAAAAATAGACTAAAAATTAATCCCATTATATTTAAGTTAAGTTAATTATGCCATTAAGTTTAATATAACTCAATGACTTGCACATATGTTAGACTCCTTGGTCCGTGTTTCAAGACGGGTCCCGAAGGTATCCTGAATCTTTCGCATTGTTAATCATATAAATGCATACAAATAAATATTAATATCATAGATATTAAATTTTTTGTAAAATTCAAAAAATGAATTTTAGCATTATATATAATAAAATCTATCAACACTTTATCAAATCATTAGTATTTATTTTATGTTAATATGCTTAAAAAGCAAATTAATTTAAATAAACTTAATATCACCAATGATCTTTTGATAAATACTTTATTATGTTAATAGATAACAATGTCCTTATATGAAAAAAATGCACATTATTTTTTTAATTATTTAATGATGAATTTTTCATAATGGATATTCAGGTTCATCGGGCTTAACCTCTAAGCAGTTTCACGTACTATTTAACTCTCTATTCAGAGTTCTTTTCAACTTTCCCTCACGGTACTTGTTTACTATCGGTCTCATGGTTATATTTAGTTTTAGATGGAGTTTACCACCCACTTAGTGCTGCACTATCAAGCAACACGACTCTTTGGAAATATCTTTCTAGTAATCATTAACGTTATACGGGCCTGGCACCCTCTATGGGTAAATGGCCTCATTTAAGAAGGACTTAAATCGTTAATTTCTCATACTAGATATTAAGATATTCCATACACTGCATCTCACATTTGACATATAGACAAAGTGACTTAGTGCTGAACTATTTTCTTTTCGCTCGCCGCTACTAAGAAAATCCTTGTTAGTTTCTTTTCCTCCCCTCATTAATATGCTTAAATTCAGGGGGTAATCCCATATGAGTTGAGGTTGTTTTAATATTCTTTTTTTATCTTCTCACAATTTAATAAAAAAATTATATCATCTTTTCATCTCTATTTTTCTTTTCTCCTTTTATATATTGTAAATATATAAAAATAATAATAATGTAAAATGAGGCAATCCTAGAATAAAAAATTTAATTTTTATGCTAGACATTCCTCCTTTTAATTACATATATAAATTATTATTTTATATATATATATAAATAATATGAAAATTTTTTGTAAAGAATACTTAGATTCAATATTTTCATCATTTCATTTTATTTGAGAGGATTTTTTTTTTAAAGAATATATAATAAATAAAATTCATTATATATCTTTATTTTTTTTGCTATTAATATTATGAATTATTTAAAATCCAATAATATACACATTTGCTTAAATTCAATTATTTTTATAAAAGAATAAGCAACTTATTTAGCATAGTCTTACAACCCTCAACCATATGTAGTCCAAGCAGTACTTTAAAATTGAATTTAATGTACATAACAGCATGGACTGCGATATGCGTTCAAAATGTCGATGTTCATGTGTCCTGCAGTTCACACGATGACGCACAGTTTGCTGCGTTCTTCATCGACCCATGAGCCAAGTGATCCACCGCTTAGAGTATTTTTTTATTTATTTTTATTTATAACAAATGTCAATTTTTTTTTGCATATATTAATTGAAAGAGTAAAATTAAATAATATTAATAATATATAAATTGATTTTCTTTCAATAATATATATCAAATATATTTAACTCTAAACATTTTTATTAAGTTGCGAATGTCTTAGTTCAACAATAATACAGTGGTGGTATTTATTATGATTCAATTATTTTGTATTTTTTTAATCATTTTATGTATATATAATAATATAATAAATATATACCACTTTTGTTATTGTGAACAAATTAACTTATCATTCAATCAAATGAATAATAAGTACAACTTTTTATTTTCATGTTTAAAGGTTTTTAAAAGAAAAAAATAAGAAAAAACATTACAAAATGTACCATCATATATTATATTTAATATGATATAATTGATGGATCACAAATTGAATGAAAAAGAATAAAAAGAATTATGGATTCAAAATAATTATATAAATTTTTTTTTTTTTTCTTTTTTTTTTTTTTTTTTTTCTTTTTGTTCGTTTGTTTGCTTGTCTGTTTGTTTGTTTGTTTGTTTGTTTTTCTTACGGATATGGAACACAATAATGATCCTTCCGCAGGTTCACCTACGGAAACCTTGTTACGACTTTTACTTCCTCTAAATAATCAAGTTCGGTCAACTTTTGCGAAACAACCGTGACACACGAGGCGTCACAGTGATCACGTCCGGAGACCTCACTAAATAATTCAATCGGTAGTAGCGACGGGCGGTATGTACAAAGGGCAGGGACTTAATCAATGCGAGTTAATAACTCGCACTTACTGGGAATTCCAAGTTCATGTGAACAGTTTCAGTTCACAATCCCAAGCATGAAAGTGGTTCAGCGGTTTACCCGGACCTCTCGGTCTAGGAAATACACGTTGATACTTTCATTGTAGCGCGCGTGCAGCCCAGGACATCTAAGGGCATCACAGACCTGTTATTGCTCAATCTCGTTACTGCTAGACGCAATTTGTCCATTTAAGAAGCTAGTGTCCTTATAATGGGACAAACCAACAGGTACGACTCCACTTATATAAACACATTCAAACACTTGTACATTCAAGATGTACGCATGAAAGAAGGCTATATAAGTTTCAACATCATAATCCTGAAAGCATCTATTTAATATATTTGAGTCTCGTTCGTTATCGGAATTAACCAGACAAATCACTCCACGAACTAAGAACGGCCATGCACCACCACCCATAGATTCGAGAAAGAGCTATCAATCTGTCTTACACGCTTATGTTCGGACCTGGTAAGTTTTCCCGTGTTGAGTCAAATTAAGCCGCAGGCTCCACTCCTGGTGGTGCCCTTCCGTCAATTCCTTTAAGTTTCAGCTTTGCAACCATACTTCCCCCGGAGCCCAAAAGCTTTGGTTTCCCGGGAAGCGACTGAGAGAGCCATAGTAGTAGCTACACCCAATTGCTAGCTGGCATCGTTTATGGTTAGAACTAGGGCGGTATCTGATCGCCTTCGAACCTCTAACTTTCGTTCTTGATTAATGAAAACATCTTTGGCAAATGCTTTCGCTTAAGTTAGTCTTACGACGGTCCAAGAATTTCACCTCTCGCGTCGTAATACTAATGCCCCCAAACTGCTTCTATTAATCATTACCTCTTGATCTAAAAACCAATGAAAGTAGAACAGAGGTCTTATTTCATTATTCCATGCACAAAATATTCAGGCATTTGGAGCCTGCTTTAAGCACTCTAATTTGTTCAAAGTAATTGTACCGGCCCACAACAACACTCGATGAAGAGCACTGAAGTAGGTTTAAATAGGAGGAATATATAAAAAATACATTGTATTAATTATATATAAGAACTCCACCGGTAATACGCTTACATACATAAGGTAATGTACATACCACAATATATAGTTGTACTACCCGTATGAAGCACAAATTCAACTACGAACGTTTTAACCGCAACAACTTTAATATACGCTATTGGAGCTGGAATTACCGCGGCTGCTGGCACCAGACTTGCCCTCCAATAGGTCCTTGTTAAAGGATTTAAAGTGTACTCATTCCAATTACAGGGCCTCGGATATGAGTCCTGTATTGTTATTTTTCGTCACTACCTCCCCGAACTGGGAGTGGGTAATTTACGCGCCTGCTGCCTTCCTTAGATGTGGTAGCCGTTTCTCAGGCTCCCTCTCCGGAATCGAACCCTGATTCCCCGTTACCCGTTGCAACCATGGTAGTCCTAGATACTACCATCAAAAGTTGATAGGGCAGACATTTGAAAGATCTGTCGTCGGTACGGGACCATACGATCTGCAAGTTATCTAGAGTTCAACCAATTTAACGATCAAATGATCGCTTGGTTTTAGTCTAATAAAAGCACACGTTCCATAAGGTCCGTGTTTATATTGCATGTATTAGCTCTAGAATTACCACAGTTATCCAAGTAACTGTTAACGATCTATGGAACCATAACTGATATAATGAGCCTTTTGCGGTTTCACTTTTAATTTGTTTGTACTTAGACATGCATGGCTTAATCTTTGAGACAAGCATATAACTACTGGCAGGATCAACCAGAATAATATTTTTATTTATATATTTTTCTTTGTTTTTCATATTTGAAAATTTCATAAATTACGGTGTATATAAAAAGTAAAGGGGCGACCCCCCTTTAGCTTTTCTTATCAAAATTCAAAAACCGTTTTTTATGAAAAAGAATTTTCGTTCTCTATATTATATATTTTATATAAAAATATAAGAACGATATTTCTTCTTAATATTTGCCAATTTTCAAATAATTTATCATTCTTAATAACATTTTACTTTTTTTTCAAATGCATTTTTAATGTAATAATTTCATATATTACATAATTTTTCTCTTTGAATTGAAATTAATAATTTCATAATTCTATTTTTTAATCATAAATATATATGATTGAAAAAATTTTCTCCTCTTTTCCTTTGTTTAAAATTTAATTTTTCTTATAAATTTTTGTTTTTCTTATTTTTTTCTCTTCATCATCTGTTTAATTTCCTGTATTTATACAAGAAACAAACAGTTGAGGATAATTTCTATGTAATGCTAGTATAGAATATAAAATTTTGAATTCAAAAATTTATTTCTATTTAAACTAACTATAGAAAACCAGGAATAAAATACAATAACACCAATATGCCATAACATGTTAGTATAGAATATAGATTCTTCATATATGTATATATATTCGAAAATTTTTTCTATTTAAACTAACGTATGGAAAACCAGGAATAAAATCATAATATTACCAGTTTAATATGGCTTAAATTCGAGTTTCATATAGTTATGATTCGATTTATATGCTTCAATATCATTGGTTAGTTAACTTTTGATATTTTCATATTATATCACATGCCTTCACCGTGAGTGTTTTTTGCCATGCACACCTCACATTGTCAAAAATGTATGGGAAAAATTCATTTCAATACATTTCAGTTTGATTTGAAATGTCTTTATTATATATTTTAATGGCAATATGCCAAGGTTATATTCCATAAAATGTTAGTATAGAATATAGATTCTTCATATATGTATATATATTCGAGAATTTTTTTCTATTTAAACTAACGTATGGAAAACCAGGCATAAAATCACAATATTACCAGTTTAATATGGCTCAAATTCGAGTTTCATATAGTTATGATTCGATTTATATGTTTCAATATCATTGGTTAGTTAACTTTTGATATTTTCATATTATATCACATGCCTTCACCGTGAGTGTTTTTTGCCATGCACACCTCACATTGTCAAAAATGTATGGGAAAAATTCATTTCAATACATTTCAGTTTGATTTGAAATGTCTTTATTATATATTTTAGTGCCAATATGCCAAGGTTATATTCCATAACATGTTAGTATTAGAATATAGATTCTTCATATATGTATATATATTCGAAAATTTTTTCTATTTAAACTAACGTATGGAAAACCAGGCATAAAATCACAATATTACCAGTTTAATATGGCTTAAATTCGAGTTTCATATAGTTATGATTCGATTTATATGCTTCAATATCATTGGTTAGTTAACTTTTGATATTTTCATATTATTTCACATGCCTTCACCGTGAGTGTTTTTTGCCATGCACACCTCACATTGTCAAAAATGTATGGGAAAAATTCATTTCAATACATTTCAGTTTGATTTGAAATGTCTTTATTATATATTTTAGTGCCAATATGCCAAGGTTATATTCCATAACATGTTAGTATTAGAATATAGATTCTTCATATATGTATATATATTCGAAAATTTTTTCTATTTAAACTAACGTATGGAAAACCAGGCATAAAATCACAATATTACCAGTTTAATATGGCTTAAATTCGAGTTTCATATAGTTATGATTCGATTTATATGCTTCAATATCATTGGTTAGTTAACTTTTGATATTTTCATATTATTTCACATGCCTTCACCGTGAGTGTTTTTTGCCATGCACACCTCACATTGTCAAAAATGTATGGGAAAAATTCATTTCAATACATTTCAGTTTGATTTGAAATGTCTTTATTATATATTTTAATGGCAATATGCCAAGGTTATATTCCATAAAATGTTAGTATAGAATATAGATTCTTCATATATGTATATATATTCGAGAATTTTTTTCTATTTAAACTAACGTATGGAAAACCAGGCATAAAATCACAATATTACCAGTTTAATATGGCTCAAATTCGAGTTTCATATAGTTATGATTCGATTTATATGTTTCAATATCATTGGTTAGTTAACTTTTGATATTTTCATATTATATCACATGCCTTCACCGTGAGTGTTTTTTGCCATGCACACCTCACATTGTCAAAAATGTATGGGAAAAATTCATTTCAATACATTTCAGTTTGATTTGAAATGTCTTTATTATATATTTTAGTGCCAATATGCCAAGGTTATATTCCATAACATGTTAGTATTAGAATATAGATTCTTCATATATGTATATACATTCGAAAATTTTTTCTATTTAAACTAACGTATGGAAAACCAGGCATAAAATCACAATATTACCAGTTTAATATGGCTTAAATTCGAGTTTCATATAGTTATGATTCGATTTATATGCTTCAATATCATTGGTTAGTTAACTTTTGATATTTTCATATTATTTCACATGCCTTCACCGTGAGTGTTTTTTGCCATGCACACCTCACATTGTCAAAAATGTATGGGAAAAATTCATTTCAATACATTTCAGTTTGATTTGAAATGTCTTTATTATATATTTTAGTGCCAATATGCCAAGGTTATATTCCATAACTCTCTATTTAAACTAACGTATGGAAAACCAGGCATAAAATCACAATATTACCAGTTTAATATGGCTTAAATTCGAGTTTCATATAGTTATGATTCGATTTATATGCTTCAATATCATTGGTTAGTTAACTTTTGATATTTTCATATTATATCACATGCCTTCACCGTGAGTGTTTTTTGCCATGCACACCTCACATTGTCAAAAATGTATGGGAAAAATTCATTTCAATACATTTCAGTTTGATTTGAAATGTCTTTATTATATATTTTAATGGCAATATGCCAAGGTTATATTCCATAAAATGTTAGTATAGAATATAGATTCTTCATATATGTATATATATTCGAGAATTTTTTTCTATTTAAACTAACGTATGGAAAACCAGGCATAAAATCACAATATTACCAGTTTAATATGGCTCAAATTCGAGTTTCATATAGTTATGATTCGATTTATATGTTTCAATATCATTGGTTAGTTAACTTTTGATATTTTCATATCATTTCACATGCCTTCACCGTGGTGTTTTTTGCCATGCACACCTCACATTGTCAAAAATGTATGGGGAAAATTCATTTCAATACATTTCAGTTTGATTTGAAATGTCTTTATTATATATTTTAGTGCCAATATGCCAAGGTTATATTCCATAACTCTCTATTTAAACTAACGTATGGAAAACCAGGCATAAAATCACAATATTACCAGTTTAATATGGCTCAAATTCGAGTTTCATATAGTTATGATTCGATTTATATGCTTCAATATCATTGGTTAGTTAACTTTTGATATTTTCATATTATATCACATGCCTTCACCGTGAGTGTTTTTTGCCATGCACACCTCACATTGTCAAAAATGTATGGGAAAAATTCATTTCAATACATTTCAGTTTGATTTGAAATGTCTTTATTATATATTTTAGTGCCAATATGCCAAGGTTATATTCCATAACTTTCTATTTAAACTAACGTATGGAAAACCAGGCATAAAATCACAATATTACCAGTTTAATATGGCTTAAATTCGAGTTTCATATAGTTATGATTCGATTTATATGTTTCAATATCATTGGTTAGTTAACTTTTGATATTTTCATATCATTTCACATGCCTTCACCGTGGTGTTTTTTGCCATGCACACCTCACATTGTCAAAAATGTATGGGGAAAATTCATTTCAATACATTTCAGTTTGATTTGAAATGTCTTTATTATATATTTTAGTGCCAATATGCCAAGGTTATATTCCATAACATGTTAGTATAGCTAATATGAATTCTTCATATATGTATATATATTCGAAAATTTTTTCTATTTAAACTAACGTATGGAAAAAACCAGGCATAAAATCACAATATTACCAGTTTAATATGGCTTAAATTCGAGTTTCATATAGTTATGATTCGATTTATATGTTTCAATATCATTGGTTAGTTAACTTTTGATATTTTCATATCATTTCACATGCCTTCACCGTAAGTGTTTTTTGCCATGCACACCTCACATTGTCAAAAATGTATGGGAAAAATTCATTTCAATACATTTCAGTTTGATTTGAAATGTCTTTATTATATATTTTAGTGCCAATATGCCAAGGTTATATTCCATAACATGTTAGTATAGCTAATATGAATTCTTCATATATGTATATATATTCGAAAATTTTTTCTATTTAAACTAACGTATGGAAAAAACCAGGCATAAAATCACAATATTACCAGTTTAATATGGCTTAAATTCGAGTTTCATATAGTTATGATTCGATTTATATGTTTCAATATCATTGGTTAGTTAACTTTTGATATTTTCATATTATATCACATGCCTTCACCGTGAGTGTTTTTTGCCATGCACACCTCACATTGTCAAAAATGTATGGGAAAAATTCATTTCAATACATTTCAGTTTGATTTGAAATGTCTTTATTATATATTTTAGTGCCAATATGCCAAGGTTATATTCCATAACATGTTAGTATTAGAATATAGATTCTTCATATATGTATATATATTCGAAAATTTTTTCTATTTAAACTAACGTATGGAAAACCAGGCATAAAATCACAATATTACCAGTTTAATATG
>NC_072897.1:16119626-16127126 GCF_027943255.1 Anastrepha obliqua | reverse complement strand
TCCAAATGAAGGGACCACAGACGGATCCCTGCGGACAGCCTCGCTCCACCCCAATCTCCACACTCCCGCCCACTCCTACCATGGATGCTTTTCTGTCCGAAAAATAACTCCGCCATAGAGTAATTTCCGGACAGCCAAGCTCCTCTAATCTCTGCAACACACGATCCCAGCGCAAGTAATCAAATGCCCCCTTAAAGTCAATAAATATGCCAAGGACATATTTATTGACGTTTTCCCTAACTACACTCTGAACATACAACCACGCATCCTCTATACCACGTCTTTTCCTAAACCCATACTGCCTATCCGACCTAACACCCCGAGTTAGCTCCTGAAGCCGCTCAACCATAACCCTTTCCAGCACTTTTCCAAGCACCGGAAGGAGGCTGATACCACGATAAGATCGAGGATCGCTCCTGATCTTATCGGGCGACTTCAAGAGTGCAACGACCCTAGCAATTTTCCACTCGCGTGGAAAATATCCCTCCCATATGCATTTATCATAAATGGCCTCCAAATATTCCGGAATGAACTTCCACAAGCATTTGCACATCTCTCCGTTCAAACCATCGAAACCTGGAGACCTTTTAGACCTGACCAGGCCAAATGCATAATCCAACTCCTCAGCTTCTATTGGAGGGACAGGCACCTCTTGTGCAGGAGGAACCTGAACCTCAGCCCTGGGAAAAAACTCGCCTAACAGAACATTGGCACACTCTCTCCACGTCGATAATACAGTATCACCTACGCGAAGAGAGCTAGCCATCTCATTTCGACGACCCCGACAGATCCTATAGACCTGTCCCCAAGGGTCGTCCCTATTTTCCCCCACAAATCTCCTCCACTCTTCCTCCTTCACTCTCACAAGCATCTTCTTATACTCTTTCATCCCTACGCTAAATTGATACTTGAGCTGAGACAGATTCTCCGAATTGGTCCGCCTGCCGCGTTGAAACAAACGCCTCAAGCGTCGGACAGACCTCCTCTTTGAATTTAACTCACTCGTCCACCATTTCACACCTTTCATTCTCACAGCCCTAGCTTTCCTAAACAATAAGTCATTCACACCCCAAACACATTCATATAGACGAGCAATTTGCTCGTCAACCCCCAATTCCTCAAACTCCCTAAGCGGTATATCCAATACCGCTTCCCTAACAGTATGTCCATATCGGTTCCAGTCGGTACACGAGGTACGCCATCGCCTCAATGGACTCCCCCCTTCTAACTGCGGGGTACGGGGAGTAACCATAATTTGTATTAAATTATGGTCACTAATTCCCCAACCCCCCCTAACACTCCATTTACACTCGAACCTACCCGCTGCTGCGTCATTCATGAGCGTCACGTCAATGTCACTCACACCTCTAGGCCCCTCAAACGTATACCATACGCTTGGTTCGTTTGCTACAAGGAGGTTATTCGCCACAATCCACTCGCTCATAACCTCACCTCGATTGTGGCTCCGATATCCAGCAGTATGCCTGGATACCTTGCTGAACCACATCGGAGATGTAGCATTCGCATCAAGACACACGATGGCAGGAATGCTACTCTCAAGTAGTAGCACCGCATCAATGTATCTTAAGTAGGGCTCTAGAGGCTCGTCAGACTTGCAGTACAAGCTGACGACATTCATTCTGCCGAATTCCCCCTCGACACACACACATACTCCCCACTGTGATGAGTCAACTACTACACAAGAGTAGCTTGGCTCACACACAGCTACTGCGGCCTTGACTCCAAGGTCCGTAAAGACCCTGAAGCCCCCAGGAAGGCCTCTCACCACCCCATTGGTGGAGTATGGTTCCTGGAGCAAAGCAATGCCGCAGCCCCCCTCCGACATACACGCCCCCAATTCACACATCACGGCATATGACCCCTGACAGTTCAGTTGATATAGTTCAACCATCAATGTCTAGCGTTCGCACGGGCAACAATGGCACAGTACACCGGGCAGACAGTGGACATCATTAGATGTCCGGCTGGCTTGCCCTTAAACGCACAGTTGCGACAATGCGGGGCATTGCCACAACCTGCACTCCTGTGTCCTTCTTGCCCGCACCTACGGCAGACATCCTTCTTGGCTCTGCATTCTGCCACCCTGTGATCAAACCCCATGCATCGGAAGCAGCCGGGCGTCAGTTGGTCTGGCCGTACCCGGAAGGAAAACCACTTTATGTAGCAACGACCTGCTTCCAGGAGGGCGGACATTAGCATGTCCGTTCCCTCAAGGACAACATTCGTCACCCCATCGGGGCTGACCTTCCAAGGACGGCTGATCATCCTCACGTCCTTCTCACGGCACCCAGGGCTGAACTCCTTGAGGTTCAACCGGAACAACTCTCCCATGAAATCCTCAGGGGAGATCTCCGTGTGAACCCCCTGGACCACAACCCTAGGCCCCAGCTTCCGACGTATGCTCACATCGAGCCCCACTTCGGAAAACTTGGCATTTTTTGCCAAGTTATCCCTCTCGGCAACGGATGGGGTGCGAATAATCGCACCTCCATCCTTCAACGGGCGCACCTCGTGCACCCTAACCCCCATGGAAGGCCCAACCTCCTTTACAACTTTCTTGATCACCTCCTTGGAAGTAGTGGGGGTTTTACCCCTCACTACGACCGACCAGGTCTCAACTGGCTTGGGCACCGGCAACGCAGGCAACACAGGCGCAGGCGCCTGAGGTGCCGGCATCATCGCTGCACCAGCCAGCGCAGCTCCAGCCGTCCTCCGAGGTGCTTCCTCCCTGGTTGTCATGGTGGCTTCCAACCGCCCACGAAGATGGGCGATCTCCGCCACCATCTCAACAAAGAGCTCCTCAAACTCCAAGGAGTATCCAAGGAGATCCTTCGCTGTGCTCTTCGGGACGCCGTCCATGTCAATGACGGCTCCACTAAAGGCCGTCACAATGGACTTAAAGCGTCCCATAAATTCGCCCCCAACCTTCTTCTGTTCGGCACCCCCCCCGAACGCTCCCAAACCTTCCTGGGAAGCACGCAATCTCTTACAGAAATCTACCAGGTGCTTCCCAGCTGGACCTAATTTAGCCCCTGTCTTACTCCCCTTTTTCCCACTCCCAATTTTTCCACTTTCGGAAGCGCCATCGCTTCCACTCACCCCCGACTTACTGGAAGGCACCTTTTCAGGTACCTTTAAAACCTCCTTACCTGACTTCACCACCGGGACCGCTGCACCCCCAGCGGTCTTCTTCTTAATGCGAGGAGGAGACCGCAAAATCACCTCCTCCTCTCCGGACGTCGATTCGTCCATTGCCGACGATGGCACCGCCGAACCGCTTGGAAGAGGGGTGTTCGCCCTCTTCCTCACACCTTCTAATTTGGGCATTGCCCAACGACCCTCACACTTAGGTTGCCGAATTCGCCGGATAAGGCCTCCTGAGCAACAACAAAAATTGAGTCCCTTTTGGGCAACGGCAATTACTGCACGGCAGGAACGAACCCCGCACAGGCACGCACACAGCGGCTGCACCTATCGGCGAGCCAAAGCAAAGCGCGAGGGCGTAGCCCACAGCGCCAACCAAAGGTTTGGCAAAGGCCACCACCAATGCCTTGCCGGACAGAACACTGTTCCCCGAACAAGGACGGGTCGACCAAGGTGGAGCTAACGCCGAGCTCGACCGCAGGCAAAAACACAACACGCTTTGGTCGTAGCACCTGTACAAGGTATTCAACCTTGGCGCAGTACTGTACCCACGCACAAAAGAGGACGCCCTTTTTACTGTTGCCAAATATGGCAATATAGCGGCACGACTACCTAGTGTACACGCACTCAACGAACCCACGCCGAAAAATAACAGCGCGACACTACACCGACGCCAAGGATTAACGGCACGCGCCAAAAACCGCGCCGAAAAATAACGGCACGCGCAAAAACACCACGCCAAGAAAATAACGGCACGCCCGCAAAAGTTGTAAACAACTTAATGGAATTTTCCAACGCTGTATCTAGCAGCACTCACACGCGCGCACAATGTGTCAATAGTACGGAGTATGGTGGCACTCACTAGAGTGTCCAACAACACTACCGTACGGCACTCACTCACGCGTCCAATATATTCACTACGCTGTACGAAAACACGTACAGCCACAACAATATTAGCGTCACTCGCACAACTGTAATACACCGGTTATCACACACGAATATAAACGCAAAAGAAATCGCAAAAATCGCTAATCACCACTTAGCACACGACACGTCCGCACTATTCAACAGTCACACTGAGAATGAAGAGTAGATAGGGACAACAACAACAACGTGTGGCGTTTTTTACGTGAGTTCCTGCTGGCGACAGCCCAAACCCACGGTGCTCAAAAGCACAACGGATCAAAACAATGCGTTGATCAGCGCCCCAAAAATACCGAAGCATTTAAGGATACCAATTGGTAGTGTGGAATGGACACACTAACCACCTTGGTAGGGTTCGAGGTCTATCTAACCCTCTGCCGTTCTATGGGTCCCGGCACCCGGTTGCATTGCAACTCCACATCGAGCCAAGAGGCTCTACCCGCATTTAGGTGTTAACCACAGCCACCACGATACTCCCCGAAGGGCCTACCTCAAGAACAGGTCGGAGCAAGCTCCGAGGGCTCCTGTTCCCCGTGGTACCAGATTTAAGTCTCCGGTCAGACCTCGTAGCCGAGACTACTACCAGTTGAGCTTCCATACAGCTCTGGACTGGTGGCCATTAGTAGATAGGGACAACAACGTGTGGCGTTTTTTACGTGAGTTCCTGCTGGCGACAGCCCAAACCCACGGTGCTCAAAAGCACAACGGATCAAAACAATGCGTTGATCAGCGCCCCAAAGTAGATAGGGACAGTAGGAATCTCGTTAATCCATTCATGCGCGTCACTAAT
Source organism: Anastrepha obliqua (assembly GCF_027943255.1). Classification (NCBI taxonomy): domain Eukaryota; kingdom Metazoa; phylum Arthropoda; class Insecta; order Diptera; family Tephritidae; genus Anastrepha; species Anastrepha obliqua. The sequence goes on along the minus strand of NC_072897.1, from coordinate 16,122,247 downwards.
TAGATGACGAGGCATTTGGCTACCTTAAGAGAGTCATAGTTACTCCCGCCGTTTACCCGCGCTTACTTGAATTTCTTCACTTTGACATTCAGAGCACTGGGCAGAAATCACATTGTGTCAACACCCGTTAGGGCCATCACAATGCTTTGTTTTAATTAGACAGTCGGATTCCCCAAGTCCGTGCCAGTTCTGAATTGATTGTTAATTGATAATCGTTATAATTTAAAAGGAATATATATCGAATGATATAATTCCTTAAAAATTTTAGCAAGAAAGTTCCACAATTGGCTACGTAACTACTATCCGGGGAACAAGAATCGTAATTCTCTATTTACCCAGAACGAGTACATAAACCATGGTATTGCTTCCCAATCAAGCCCGACTATCTCAATCTTCAGAGCCAATCCTTATCCCGAAGTTACGGATCTAATTTGCCGACTTCCCTTACCTACATTATTCTATCGACTAGAGACTCTTCACCTTGGAGACCAGCTGCGGATATTGGTACGGCCTGTTGAGAAGTTTGCGTGACCCCACCATAAATTTTCAAGGTCCGAGGAGAAAATATCGACACAACAGTAAATGTCATGCTCTTCTAGTCCATCTACCATATCTCTCTTCGAAAGACTTCCATGGTAGTACGACTATAAAACAGAAAAGAAAACTCTTCCGATATCTCTCGACGGCTTCTTTATGGTCGTTCCTGTTGCCAGGATGAGCACAAGGCCCATTTTTAATAACAAACGGATACTCAACAGGTTACGGAATTGGAACCGTATTCCCTTTCGTTCAAAATAATTCAAGTATTTTAATTATTTTTAAATATATTTTTATTAATATTTTTTTTATTAAAAACTTGAAAATTTTCGGCTTTCGCCTTGAACTTAGGACCGACTAACTCGTGATCAACCACTGTTCACACGAAACCCTTCTCCACTTCAGTCCTCCAAGGTCTCATTCGATTATTTGCTACTACCACCAAGATCTGTACCAATAGCGGCTCCATGCAGGCTTACGCCAAACACTTCTAAGCACACTATTGTACCCTCCTACTCACTAAAGTTTCAAAATTTATAAATCAATCGAAATTGTTTTATAAATCATCTACTTTAGCGGTAATGTATAGGTATACAACTTAAGCGCCATCCATTTTAAGGGCTAGTTGCTTCGGCAGGTGAGTTGTTACACACTCCTTAGCGGATTACGACTTCCATGTCCACCGTCCTGCTGTTTTAAGCAACCAACGCCTTTCATGGTATCTGCATGAGTTGTTAATTTAGGCACCGTAACATTACGTTTGGTTCATCCCACAGCGCCAGTTCTGCTTACCAAAAGTGGCCCACTGGGCACATTATATCATAACCTCAACCTTCATATCAAGAAAGGTGAGGTTCTTACCCATTTAAAGTTTGAGAATAGGTTAAAATCGTTTCGACCCTAAGGCCTCTAATCATTCGCTTTACCAGATAAGATTATTTTATATAATTTTTAAATGCACCAGCTATCCTGAGGGAAACTTCGGAGGGAACCAGCTACTAGATGGTTCGATTGGTCTTTCGCCCCTATACTCAATTCTGACAATCGATTTGCACGTCAGAACTGTTTCGGTCTTCCATCAGGGTTTCCCCTGACTTCAACCTGATCAAGTATAGTTCACCATCTTTCGGGTCACAGCATATATGCTCAAGGTACGCTCCAGTTAGAGGTATAAATAATAATAAATTATCATTATACATAACTATATGGAACGCCCCGGGATTGAATTAATTGACTATTTATTAAAAAATAGACTAAAAATTAATCCCATTATATTTAAGTTAAGTTAATTATGCCATTAAGTTTAATATAACTCAATGACTTGCACATATGTTAGACTCCTTGGTCCGTGTTTCAAGACGGGTCCCGAAGGTATCCTGAATCTTTCGCATTGTTAATCATATAAATGCATACAAATAAATATTAATATCATAGATATTAAATTTTTTGTAAAATTCAAAAAATGAATTTTAGCATTATATATAATAAAATCTATCAACACTTTATCAAATCATTAGTATTTATTTTATGTTAATATGCTTAAAAAGCAAATTAATTTAAATAAACTTAATATCACCAATGATCTTTTGATAAATACTTTATTATGTTAATAGATTACAATGTCCTTATATGAAAAAAATGCACATTATTTTTTTAATTATTTAATGATGAATTTTTCATAATGGATATTCAGGTTCATCGGGCTTAACCTCTAAGCAGTTTCACGTACTATTTAACTCTCTATTCAGAGTTCTTTTCAACTTTCCCTCACGGTACTTGTTTACTATCGGTCTCATGGTTATATTTAGTTTTAGATGGAGTTTACCACCCACTTAGTGCTGCACTATCAAGCAACACGACTCTTTGGAAATATCTTTCTAGTAATCATTAACGTTATACGGGCCTGGCACCCTCTATGGGTAAATGGCCTCATTTAAGAAGGACTTAAATCGTTAATTTCTCATACTAGATATTAAGATATTCCATACACTGCATCTCACATTTGACATATAGACAAAGTGACTTAGTGCTGAACTATTTTCTTTTCGCTCGCCGCTACTAAGAAAATCCTTGTTAGTTTCTTT
>NC_072897.1:16112126-16114626 GCF_027943255.1 Anastrepha obliqua | reverse complement strand
GGAAAACCAGGCATAAAATCACAATATTACCAGTTTAATATGGCTTAAATTCGAGTTTCATATAGTTATGATTCGATTTATATGCTTCAATATCATTGGTTAGTTAACTTTTGATATTTTCATATTATTTCACATGCCTTCACCGTGAGTGTTTTTTGCCATGCACACCTCACATTGTCAAAAATGTATGGGAAAAATTCATTTCAATACATTTCAGTTTGATTTGAAATGTCTTTATTATATATTTTAATGGCAATATGCCAAGGTTATATTCCATAAAATGTTAGTATAGAATATAGATTCTTCATATATGTATATATATTCGAGAATTTTTTTCTATTTAAACTAACGTATGGAAAACCAGGCATAAAATCACAATATTACCAGTTTAATATGGCTCAAATTCGAGTTTCATATAGTTATGATTCGATTTATATGTTTCAATATCATTGGTTAGTTAACTTTTGATATTTTCATATTATATCACATGCCTTCACCGTGAGTGTTTTTTGCCATGCACACCTCACATTGTCAAAAATGTATGGGAAAAATTCATTTCAATACATTTCAGTTTGATTTGAAATGTCTTTATTATATATTTTAGTGCCAATATGCCAAGGTTATATTCCATAACATGTTAGTATTAGAATATAGATTCTTCATATATGTATATATATTCGAAAATTTTTTCTATTTAAACTAACGTATGGAAAACCAGGCATAAAATCACAATATTACCAGTTTAATATGGCTTAAATTCGAGTTTCATATAGTTATGATTCGATTTATATGCTTCAATATCATTGGTTAGTTAACTTTTGATATTTTCATATTATTTCACATGCCTTCACCGTGAGTGTTTTTTGCCATGCACACCTCACATTGTCAAAAATGTATGGGAAAAATTCATTTCAATACATTTCAGTTTGATTTGAAATGTCTTTATTATATATTTTAGTGCCAATATGCCAAGGTTATATTCCATAACATGTTAGTATTAGAATATAGATTCTTCATATATGTATATATATTCGAAAATTTTTTCTATTTAAACTAACGTATGGAAAACCAGGCATAAAATCACAATATTACCAGTTTAATATGGCTTAAATTCGAGTTTCATATAGTTATGATTCGATTTATATGCTTCAATATCATTGGTTAGTTAACTTTTGATATTTTCATATTATTTCACATGCCTTCACCGTGAGTGTTTTTTGCCATGCACACCTCACATTGTCAAAAATGTATGGGAAAAATTCATTTCAATACATTTCAGTTTGATTTGAAATGTCTTTATTATATATTTTAATGGCAATATGCCAAGGTTATATTCCATAAAATGTTAGTATAGAATATAGATTCTTCATATATGTATATATATTCGAGAATTTTTTTCTATTTAAACTAACGTATGGAAAACCAGGCATAAAATCACAATATTACCAGTTTAATATGGCTCAAATTCGAGTTTCATATAGTTATGATTCGATTTATATGCTTCAATATCATTGGTTAGTTAACTTTTGATATTTTCATATTATATCACATGCCTTCACCGTGAGTGTTTTTTGCCATGCACACCTCACATTGTCAAAAATGTATGGGAAAAATTCATTTCAATACATTTCAGTTTGATTTGAAATGTCTTTATTATATATTTTAGTGCCAATATGCCAAGGTTATATTCCATAACTCTCTATTTAAACTAACGTATGGAAAACCAGGCATAAAATAACAATATTACCAGTTTAATATGGCTTAAATTCGAGTTTCATATAGTTATGATTCGATTTATATGCTTCAATATCATTGGTTAGTTAACTTTTGATATTTTCATATTATTTCACATGCCTTCACCGTGAGTGTTTTTTGCCATGCACACCTCACATTGTCAAAAATGTATGGGAAAAATTCATTTCAATACATTTCAGTTTGATTTGAAATGTCTTTATTATATATTTTAGTGCCAATATGCCAAGGTTATATTCCATAACTCTCTATTTAAACTAACGTATGGAAAACCAGGCATAAAATCACAATATTACCAGTTTAATATGGCTTAAATTCGAGTTTCATATAGTTATGATTCGATTTATATGCTTCAATATCATTGGTTAGTTAACTTTTGATATTTTCATATTATATCACATGCCTTCACCGTGAGTGTTTTTTGCCATGCACACCTCACATTGTCAAAAATGTATGGGAAAAATTCATTTCAATACATTTCAGTTTGATTTGAAATGTCTTTATTATATATTTTAGTGCCAATATGCCAAGGTTATATTCCATAACTCTCTATTTAAACTAACGTATGGAAAACCAGGCATAAAATCACAATATTACCAGTTTAATATGGCTCAAATTCGAGTTTCATATAGTTATGATTCGATTTATATGCTTCAATATCATTGGTTAGTTAACTTTTGATATTTTCATATTATATCACATGCCTTCACCGTGAGTGTTTTTTGCCATGCACACCTCACATTGTCAA
>NC_072897.1:16099626-16102126 GCF_027943255.1 Anastrepha obliqua | reverse complement strand
ATATATTCGAAAATTTTTTCTATTTAAACTAACGTATGGAAAACCAGGCATAAAATCACAATATTACCAGTTTAATATGGCTTAAATTCGAGTTTCATATAGTTATGATTCGATTTATATGCTTCAATATCATTGGTTAGTTAACTTTTGATATTTTCATATTATTTCACATGCCTTCACCGTGAGTGTTTTTTGCCATGCACACCTCACATTGTCAAAAATGTATGGGAAAAATTCATTTCAATACATTTCAGTTTGATTTGAAATGTCTTTATTATATATTTTAGTGCCAATATGCCAAGGTTATATTCCATAACATGTTAGTATTAGAATATAGATTCTTCATATATGTATATATATTCGAAAATTTTTTCTATTTAAACTAACGTATGGAAAACCAGGCATAAAATCACAATATTACCAGTTTAATATGGCTTAAATTCGAGTTTCATATAGTTATGATTCGATTTATATGCTTCAATATCATTGGTTAGTTAACTTTTGATATTTTCATATTATTTCACATGCCTTCACCGTGAGTGTTTTTTGCCATGCACACCTCACATTGTCAAAAATGTATGGGAAAAATTCATTTCAATACATTTCAGTTTGATTTGAAATGTCTTTATTATATATTTTAATGGCAATATGCCAAGGTTATATTCCATAAAATGTTAGTATAGAATATAGATTCTTCATATATGTATATATATTCGAGAATTTTTTTCTATTTAAACTAACGTATGGAAAACCAGGCATAAAATCACAATATTACCAGTTTAATATGGCTCAAATTCGAGTTTCATATAGTTATGATTCGATTTATATGTTTCAATATCATTGGTTAGTTAACTTTTGATATTTTCATATTATATCACATGCCTTCACCGTGAGTGTTTTTTGCCATGCACACCTCACATTGTCAAAAATGTATGGGAAAAATTCATTTCAATACATTTCAGTTTGATTTGAAATGTCTTTATTATATATTTTAGTGCCAATATGCCAAGGTTATATTCCATAACATGTTAGTATTAGAATATAGATTCTTCATATATGTATATATATTCGAAAATTTTTTCTATTTAAACTAACGTATGGAAAACCAGGCATAAAATCACAATATTACCAGTTTAATATGGCTTAAATTCGAGTTTCATATAGTTATGATTCGATTTATATGCTTCAATATCATTGGTTAGTTAACTTTTGATATTTTCATATTATTTCACATGCCTTCACCGTGAGTGTTTTTTGCCATGCACACCTCACATTGTCAAAAATGTATGGGAAAAATTCATTTCAATACATTTCAGTTTGATTTGAAATGTCTTTATTATATATTTTAGTGCCAATATGCCAAGGTTATATTCCATAACTCTCTATTTAAACTAACGTATGGAAAACCAGGCATAAAATCACAATATTACCAGTTTAATATGGCTTAAATTCGAGTTTCATATAGTTATGATTCGATTTATATGCTTCAATATCATTGGTTAGTTAACTTTTGATATTTTCATATTATATCACATGCCTTCACCGTGAGTGTTTTTTGCCATGCACACCTCACATTGTCAAAAATGTATGGGAAAAATTCATTTCAATACATTTCAGTTTGATTTGAAATGTCTTTATTATATATTTTAGTGCCAATATGCCAAGGTTATATTCCATAACTCTCTATTTAAACTAACGTATGGAAAACCAGGCATAAAATCACAATATTACCAGTTTAATATGGCTCAAATTCGAGTTTCATATAGTTATGATTCGATTTATATGCTTCAATATCATTGGTTAGTTAACTTTTGATATTTTCATATTATATCACATGCCTTCACCGTGAGTGTTTTTTGCCATGCACACCTCACATTGTCAAAAATGTATGGGAAAAATTCATTTCAATACATTTCAGTTTGATTTGAAATGTCTTTATTATATATTTTAGTGCCAATATGCCAAGGTTATATTCCATAACTTTCTATTTAAACTAACGTATGGAAAACCAGGCATAAAATCACAATATTACCAGTTTAATATGGCTTAAATTCGAGTTTCATATAGTTATGATTCGATTTATATGCTTCAATATCATTGGTTAGTTAACTTTTGATATTTTCATATTATTTCACATGCCTTCACCGTGAGTGTTTTTTGCCATGCACACCTCACATTGTCAAAAATGTATGGGAAAAATTCATTTCAATACATTTCAGTTTGATTTGAAATGTCTTTATTATATATTTTAGTGCCAATATGCCAAGGTTATATTCCATAACTCTCTATTTAAACTAACGTATGGAAAACCAGGCATAAAATCACAATATTACCAGTTTAATATGGCTTAAATTCGAGTTTCATATAGTTATGATTCGATTTATATGCTTCAATATCATTGGTTAGTTAACTTTTGATATTTTCATATTATATCACATGCCTTCACCGTGAGTGTTTTTTGCCATGCACACCTCACATTGTCAAAAATGTATGGGAAAAA
>NC_072897.1:13444626-13457126 GCF_027943255.1 Anastrepha obliqua | reverse complement strand
AAAATTAAGCTCAAAGATTCCGTTACATACATACATACATACATACATGCATACATACATACATACAACGCGACCTAATAAAAGTGTGTTAAAAAAAGATTTTTCATTTTACAACCAAATTCACCTTACTTTTTGCCCACAGGTAAAAAAAAGAAAATAATAATCCTGGCAATCCTAATAAGGATAATGGAAAACTTTTATGAAATTATTGCATTGTCATCGGTCCTTGATAGGTGTGCAAAATTTCAAGTCGATCAGATTTTTAGAAGCCAGTGAAAATTAAGCTCAAAGATTCCGTTACATACATACATACATACATACATACATACAACCCGACCTAATAAAAGTGTGTTAAAAAAAAGATTCAAAGATTCAAATTCACCTTACTTTTTGCCCACAGGTAAAAAAAGAAAATATTAATCCTGGCAATCCCAATAAGGATAATGGAAAACTTTTATCAAATTATTGCATTGTCATCGGTCCTTGATAGGTGTGCAAAATTTCAAGTCGATCAGATGTTTAGAAGCCAGTGAAAATTAAGCTCAAAGATTCCGTTACATACATACATACATACATACATGCATACATACATACATACATACATACATACATACATACATACATACATACATACATACATACATACATACAACCTGACCTAATAAAAGTGTGTTAAAAAGATTCAAAGATTCAAATTCACCTTACTTTTTGCCCACAGGTAAAAAAAGAAAATATTAATCCTGGCAATCCTAATAAGGATAATGGAAAACTTTTATCAAATTATTACATTGTCATCGGTCCTTGATAGGTGTGCAAAATTTCAAGTCGATCAGATTTTTAGAAGCCAGTGAAAATTAAGCTCAAAGATTCCGTTACATACATACATACATACATACATACATACATACATACATGCACACATACATACATAAATACATACATACATACATACAACCCGACCTAATAAAAGTGTGTTAAAAAGATTCAAAGATTCAAATTCACCTTACTTTTTGCCCACAGGTAAAAACAGAAAATATTAATCCTGGCAATCCCAATAAGGATAATGGAAAACTTTTATCAAATTATTGCATTGTCATCGGTCCTTGATAGGTGTGCAAAATTTCAAGTCGATCAGATGTTTAGAAGCCAGTGAAAATTAAACTCAAAGATTCCGTTACATACATACATACATACATACATACATGGATACATACATACATACAACCCGACCTAATAAAAGTGTGTTAAAAAAAGATTTTTCATTTTACACCCAAATTCACCTTACTTTTTGCCCACAGGTAAAAAAAAAGAAAATAATAATCCTGGCAATCCTAATAAGGATAATGGAAAACTTTTATCAAATTATTGCATTGTCATCGGTCCTTGATAGGTGTGCAAAATTTCAAGTCGATCAGATGTTTAGAAGCCAGTGAAAATTAAGCTCAAAGATTCCGTTACATACATACATACATACATACTTACATACATACATACATACATGCATACATACATACATACAACCCGACCTAATAAAAGTGTGTTAAAAAAGATTCAAAGATTCAAATTCACCTTACTTTTTGCCCACAGGTAAAAACAGAAAATATTAATCCTGGCAATCCCAATAAGGATAATGGAAAACTTTTATCAAATTATTGCATTGTCATCGGTCCTTGATAGGTGTGCAAAATTTCAAGTCGATCAGATGTTTAGAAGCCAGTGAAAATTAAACTCAAAGATTCCGTTACATACATACACACATACATACATACATGGATACATACATACATACAACCCGACCTAATAAAAGTGTGTTAAAAAAAGATTTTTCATTTTACAACCAAATTCACCTTACTTTTTGCCCACAGGTAAAAAAAAAGAAAATAATAATCCTGGCAATCCTAATAAGGATAATGGAAAACTTTTATCAAATTATTGCATTGTCATCGGTCCTTGATAGGGGTGCAAAATTTCAAGTCGATCAGATGTTTAGAAGCCAGTGAAAATTAAGCTCAAAGATTCCGTTACATACATACATACATACATACATACATACATACATACATGCATACATACGTACATACAACCCGACCTAATAAAAGTGTGTTAAAAAAAGATTTTTCATTTTACAACCAAATTCACCTTACTTTTTGCCCACAGGTAAAAAAAAGAAAATAATAATCCTGGCAATCCTAATAAGGATAATGGAAAACTTTTATCAAATTATTGCATTGTCATCGGTCCTTGATAGGTGTGCAAAATTTCAAGTCGATCAGATTTTTAGAAGCCAGTGAAAATTAAGCTCAAAGATTCCGTTACATACATACATACATACATACATACATACATACATACAACCCGATCTAATAAAATTGTGTTAAAAAAAAGATTCAAAGATTCAAATTCACCTTACTTTTTGCCCACAGGTAAAAACAGAAAATATTAATCCTGGCAATCCCAATAAGGATAATGGAAAACTTTTATCAAATTATTGCATTGTCATCGGTCCTTGATAGGTGTGCAAAATTTCAAGTCGATCAGATGTTTAGAAGCCAGTGAAAATTAAGCTCAAAGATTCCGTTACATACATACATACATACAACCCGACCTAATAAAAGTGTGTTAAAAAAGATTCAAAGATTCAAATTCACCTTACTTTTTGCCCACAGGTAAAAACAGAAAATATTAATCCTGGCAATCCTAATAAGGATAATGGAAAACTTTTATCAAATTATTGCATTGTCATCGGTCCTTGATAGGTGTGCAAAATTTCAAGTCGATCAGATTTTTAGAAGCCAGTGAAAATTAAGCTCAAAGATTCCGTTACATACATACATACATACATACATACATACATACATACATACATACATACATACATACATACATACAACCCGACCTAATAAAAGTGTGTTAAAAAAGATTCAAAGATTCAAATTCACCTTGCTTTTTGCCCACAGGTAAAAAAAGAAAATATTAATCCTGGCAATCCTAATAAGGATAATGGAAAACTTTTATCAAATTATTGCATTGTCATCGGTCCTTGATAGGTGTGCAAAATTTCAAGTCGATCAGATGTTTAGAAGCCAGTGAAAATTAAGCTCAAAGATTCCGTTACATACATACAACCCGACCTAATAAAAGTGTGTTAAAAAAGATTCGAAGATTCAAATTCACCTTACTTTTTGCCCACAGTTAAAAGAAGAAAATATTAGTCCTGGCAATCCCAATAAGGATAATGGAAAACTTTTATCAAATTATTGCATTGTCATCGGTCCTTGATAGGTGTGCAAAATTTCAAGTCGATCAGATTTTTAGAAGCCAGTGAAAATTAAGCTCAAAGATTCCGTTACATACATACATACATACATACATACATACATGCATACATACATACATACATACAACCCGACCTAATACAAGTTTGTTAAAAAAGATTCAAAGATTCAAATTCACCTTACTTTTTGCCCACAGGTAAAAACAGAAAATAATAATCCTGGCAATCCCAATAAGGATAATGGAAAACTTTTATCAAATTATTGCATTGTCATCGGTCCTTGATAGGTGTGCAAAATTTCAAGTCGATCAGATGTTTAGAAGCCAGTGAAAATTAAGCTCAAAGATTCCGTTACATACATACATACATACATACATACATACATACATACATACATGCATGCATACATACATACATACAACCGGACCTAATAAAAGTGTGTTAAAAAAGATTCAAAGATTCAAATTCACCTTACTTTTAGCCCACAGGTAAAAACAGAAAATATTAATCCTGGCAATCCCAATTAGGATAATGGAAAATTTTTATCAAATTATTGCGTTGTCATCGGTCCTTGATAGGTGTGCAAAATTTCAAATCGATCAGATGTTTAGAAGCCAGTGCAAATTAAGCTCAAAGATTCCGTTACATACATACATACATACATACATACATACATACATACATACATACATACAACCCGACCTAATAAAAGTGTGTTAAAAAAGATTCAAAGATTCAAATTCACATTCCTTTTTGCCCACAGGTAAAAACAGAAAATACTAATCCTGGCAATCCCAATAAGGATAATGGAAAACTTTTATCAAATTATTGCATTGTCATCGGTCCTTGATAGGTGTGCAAAATTTCAAGTCGATCAGATGTTTAGAAGCCAGTGAAAATTAAGCTCAAAGATTCCGTTACATACACACATACATACATACATACATACATACATACATACATACATACATACATACATACATACATGCATACATACATACATACAACCCGACCTAATAAAAGTGTGTTAAAAAAGATTCAAAGATTCAAATTCACCTTGCTTTTTGCCCACAGGTAAAAAAAGAAAATATTAATCCTGGCAATCCTAATAAGGATAATGGAAAACTTTTATCAAATTATTGCATTGTCATCGGTCCTTGATAGGTGTGCAAAATTTCAAGTCGATCAGATGTTTAGAAGCCAGTGAAAATTAAGCTCAAAGATTCCGTTACATACATACATACATACATACATGCATACATACATACATACAACGCGACCTAATAAAAGTGTGTTAAAAAAAGATTTTTCATTTTACAACCAAATTCACCTTACTTTTTGCCCACAGGTACAAAAAAAGAAAATAATAATCCTGGCAATCCTAACAAGGATAATGGAAAACTTTTATCAAATTATTGCATTGTCATTGGTCCTTGATAGGTGTGCAAAATTTCAAGTCGATCAGATTTTTAGAAGCCAGTGAAAATTAAGCTCAAAGATTCCGTTACATACATACATACAACCCGACCTAAAAAAAGTGTGTTAAAAAAAAGATTCAAAGATTCAAATTCACCTTACTTTTTGCCCACAGGTAAAAACAGAAAATATTAATCCTGGCAATCCTAATAAGGATAATGGAAAACTTTTATCAAATTATTGCATTGTCATCGGTCCTTGATAGGTGTGCAAAATTTCAAGTCGATCAGATGTTTAGAAGCCAGTGAAAATTAAGCTCAAAGATTCCGTTACATACATACATACATACATACATACATACATACATACATACAACCCGACCTAATAAAAGTGTGTTAAAAAAGATTCAAAGATTCAAATTCACCTTACTTTTTGCCCACAGGTAAAAAAAGAAAATATTAATCCTGGCAATCCTAATAAGGATAATGGAAAACTTTTATCAAATTATTGCATTGTCATCGGTCCTTGATAGGTGTGCAAAATTTCAAGTCGATCAGATTTTTAGAAGCCAGTGAAAATTAAGCTCAAAGATTCCGTTACATACATACATACATACATACATACATACATACATACAACCCGACCTAATAAAAGTGTGTTAAAAAAAAGATTCAAAGATTCAAATTCACCTTACTTTTTGCCCACAGGTAAAAAAAGAAAATATTAATCCTGGCAATCCTAATAAGGATAATGGAAACTTTTATCAAATTATTGCATTGTCATCGGTCCTTGATAGGTGTGCAAAATTTCAAGTCGATCAGATGTTTAGAAGCCAGTGAAAATTAAGCTCAAAGATTCCGTTACATACATACATACATACATACATACATACATACATACATACATGCATACATACATACATACATACATACATACATACATACAACCCGACCTAATAAAAGTGTGTTAAAAAAGATTCAAAGATTCAAATTCACCTTACTTTTTGCCCACAGGTAAAAACAGAAAATATTAATCCTGGCAATCCCAATAAGGATAATGGAAAGCTTTTATCAAATTATTGCATTGTCATCGGTCCTTGATAGGTGTGCAAAATTTCAAGTCGATCAGATTTTTAGAAGCCAGTGAAAATTAAGCTCAAAGATTCCGTTACATACATACATACATACATACATACATACATACAACCCGACCTAATAAAAGTGTGTTAAAAAGATTCAAAGATTCAAATTCACCTTACTTTTTGCCCACAGGTAAAAACAGAAAATATTAATCCCGGCAATCCTAATGAGGATAATGGAGAACTTTTATCAAATTATTGCATTGTCATCAGTCCTTGATAGGTGTGCAAAATTTCAAGTCGATCAGATTTTTAGAAGCCAGTGAAAATTAAGCTCAAAGATTCCGTTACATACATACATACATACATACAACCCGACCTAATAAAAGTGTGTTAAAAAAAGATTCAAAGATTCAAATTCACCTTACTTTTTGCCCACAGGTAAAAACAGAAAATATTAATCCTGGCAATCCCACTAAGGATAATTGAAAACTTTTATCAAATTATTGCATTGTCATCGGTCCTTGATAGGTGTGCAAAATTTCAAGTCGATCAGATTTTTAGAAGCCAGTGAAAATTAAGCTCAAAGATTCCGTTACATACATACATACATACATACATACATACATACATACATACAACCCGACCTAATAAAAGTGTGTTAAAAAAAAGATTCAAAGATTCAAATTCACCTTACTTTTTGCCCACAGGTAAAAACAGAAAATATTAATCCTGGCAATCCCAATAAGGATAATGGAAAACTTTTATCAAATTATTGCATTGCCATCGGTCCTTGATAGGTGTGCAAAATTTCAAGTCGATCAGATGTTTAGAAGCCAGTGAAAATTAAGCTCAAAGATTCCGTTACATACATACATACATACATACATACATACATACATACAACCCGACCTAATAAAAGTGTGTTAAAAAGATTCAAAGATTCAAATTCACCTTACTTTTTGCCCACAGGTAAAAACAGAAAATATTAATCCTGGCAATCCCAATAAGGATAATGGAAAACTTTTATCAAATTATTGCATTGTCATCGGTCCTTGATAGGTGTGCAAAATTTCAAGTCGATCAGATGTTTAGAAGCCAGTGAAAATTAAACTCAAAGATTCCGTTACATACATACATACATACATACATACATACATGCATACATACATACATACAACGCGACCTAATAAAAGTGTGTTAAAAAAAAGATTCAAAGATTCTAATTCACCTTACTTTTTGCCCACAGGTAAAAAAAGAAAATATTAATCCTGGCAATCCCAATAAGGATAATGGAAAACTTTTATCAAATTATTGCATTGTCATCGGTCCTTGATAGGTGTGCAAAATTTCAAGTCGATCAGATGTTTAGAAGCCAGTGAAAATTAAGCTCAAAGATTCCGTTACATACATACATACATACATACAACCCGACCTAATAAAAGTGTGTTAAAAAAAAGATTCAAAGATTCAAATTCACCTTACTTTTTGCCCACAGGTAAAAAAAAGAAAATAATAATCCTGGCAATCCTAATAAGGATAATGGAAAACTTTTATGAAATTATTGCATTGTCATCGGTCCTTGATAGGTGTGCAAAATTTCAAGTCGATCAGATTTTTAGAAGCCAGTGAAAATTAAGCTCAAAGATTCCGTTACATACATACATACATACATACATACATACATACATACAACCCGACCTAATAAAAGTGTGCTAAAAAAAAGATTCAAAGATTCAAATTCACCTTACTTTTTGCCCACAGGTAAAAAAAGAAAATATTAATCCTGGCAATCCCAATAAGGATAATGGAAAACTTTTATCAAATTATTGCATTGTCATCGGTCCTTGATAGGTGTGCAAAATTTCAAGTCGATCAGATGTTTAGAAGCCAGTGAAAATTAAGCTCAAAGATTCCGTTACATACATACATACATACATACATGCATACATACATACATACATACATACATACATACATACATACATACATACATACAACCTGACCTAATAAAAGTGTGTTAAAAAGATTCAAAGATTCAAATTCACCTTACTTTTTGCCCACAGGTAAAAAAAGAAAATATTAATCCTGGCAATCCTAATAAGGATAATGGAAAACTTTTATCAAATTATTGCATTGTCATCGGTCCTTGATAGGTGTGCAAAATTTCAAGTCGATCAGATGTTTAGAAGCCAGTGAAAATTAAGCTCAAAGATTCCGTTACATACATACATACATACATACATACATACATACATACATGCATACATACATACATAAATACATACATACATACATACAACCCGACCTAATAAAAGTGTGTTAAAAAGATTCAAAGATTCAAATTCACCTTACTTTTTGCCCACAGGTAAAAACAGAAAATATTAATCCTGGCAATCCCAATAAGGATAATGGAAAACTTTTATCAAATTATTGCATTGTCATCGGTCCTTGATAGGTGTGCAAAATTTCAAGTCGATCAGATGTTTAGAAGCCAGTGAAAATTAAACTCAAAGATTCCGTTACATACATACATACATACATACATGGATACATACATACATACAACCCGACCTAATAAAAGTGTGTTAAAAAAAGATTTTTCATTTTACACCCAAATTCACCTTACTTTTTGCCCACAGGTAAAAAAAAAAGAAAATAATAATCCTGGCAATCCTAATAAGGATAATGGAAAACTTTTATCAAATTATTGCATTGTCATCGGTCCTTGATAGGTGTGCAAAATTTCAAGTCGATCAGATGTTTAGAAGCCAGTGAAAATTAAGCTCAAAGATTCCGTTACATACATACATACATACATACTTACATACATACATACATGCATACATACGTACATACAACCCGACCTAATAAAAGTGTGTTAAAAAAAGATTTTTCATTTTACAACCAAATTCACCTTACTTTTTGCCCACAGGTAAAAAAAAGAAAATAATAATCCTGGCAATCCTAATAAGGATAATGGAAAACTTTTATCAAATTATTGCATTGTCATCGGTCCTTGATAGGTGTGCAAAATTTCAAGTCGATCAGATTTTTAGAAGCCAGTGAAAATTAAGCTCAAAGATTCCGTTACATACATACATACATACATACATACAACCCGATCTAATAAAATTGTGTTAAAAAAAAGATTCAAAGATTCAAATTCACCTTACTTTTTGCCCACAGGTAAAAACAGAAAATATTAATCCTGGCAATCCCAATAAGGATAATGGAAAACTTTTATCAAATTATTGCATTGTCATCGGTCCTTGATAGGTGTGCAAAATTTCAAGTCGATCAGATTTTTAGAAGCCAGTGAAAATTAAGCTCAAAGATTCCGTTACATACATACATACATACATACATACATACATACAACCCGACCTAATAAAAGTGTGTTAAAAAAGATTCAAAGATTCAAATTCACCTTACTTTTTGCCCACAGGTAAAAAAAGAAAATATTAATCCTGGCAATCCTAATAAGGATAATGGAAAACTTTTATCAAATTATTGCATTGTCATCGGTCCTTGATAGGTGTGCAAAATTTCAAGTCGATCAGATTTTTAGAAGCCAGTGAAAATTAAGCTCAAAGATTCCGTTACATACATACATACATACATACATACATACAACCCGACCTAATAAAAGTGTGTTAAAAAAAGATTCAAAGATTCAAATTCACCTTACTTTTTGCCCACAGGTAAAAACAGAAAATATTAATCCTGGCAATCCCAATAAGGATAATGGAAAACTTTTATCAAATTATTGCATTGTCATCGGTCCTTGATAGGTGTGCAAAATTTCAAGTCGATCAGATGTTTAGAAGCCAGTGAAAATTAAGCTCAAAGATTCCGTTACATACATACATACATACATGCATACATACATACATACATGCATACAACCCGAAATAATAAAAGTGTGTTAAAAAAGATTCAAAGATTCAAATTCACCTTACTTTTTGCCCACAGGTAAAAAAAGAAAATATTAATCCTGGCAATCCCAATAAGGATAATGGAAAACTTTTATCAAATTATTGCATTGTCATCGGTCCTTGATAGGTGTGCAAAATTTCAAGTCGATCAGATGTTTAGAAGCCAGTGAAAATTAAGCTCAAAGATTCCGTTACATACATACAACCCGACCTAATAAAAGTGTGTTAAAAAAGATTCAAAGATTCAAATTCACCTTACTTTTTGCCCACAGTTAAAAGAAGAAAATATTAGTCCTGGCAATCCCACTAAGGATAATTGAAAGCTTTTATCAAATTATTGCATTGTCATCGGTCCTTGATAGGTGTGCAAAATTTCAAGTCGATCAGATTTTTAGAAGCCAGTGAAAATTAAGCTCAAAGATTCCGTTACATACATACATACATACATACATACATACATACATGCATACATACATACATACATACAACCCGACCTAATACAAGTGTGTTAAAAAAGATTCAAAGATTCAAATTCACCTTACTTTTTGCCCACAGGTAAAAACAGAAAATAATAATCCTGGCAATCCCAATAAGGATAATAGAAAACTTTTATCAAATTATTGCATTGTCATCGGTCCTTGATAGGTGTGCAAAATTTCAAGTCGATCAGATGTTTAGAAGCCAGTGAAAATTAAGCTCAAAGATTCCGTTACATACATACATACATACATACATACATACATACATACATACATGCATACATACATACATACATACAACCGGACCTAATAAAAGTGTGTTAAAAAAGATTCAAAGATTCAAATTCACCTTACTTTTTGCCCACAGGTAAAAACAGAAAATATTAATCCTGGCAATCCCAATTAGGATAATGGAAAATTTTTATCAAATTATTGCGTTGTCATCGGTCCTTGATAGGTGTGCAAAATTTCAAATCGATCAGATGTTTAGAAGCCAGTGAAAATTAAGCTCAAAGATTCCGTTACATACATACATACATACATACATACATACATACATACATACATACATACATACATACATACATACATACATACATACATACAACCCGACCTAATAAAAGTGTGTTAAAAAAGATTTTTCATTTTACAACCAAATTCACCTTACTTTTTGCCCACAGGTAAAAAAAAAGAAAATAATAATCCTGGCAATCCTAATAAGGATAATGGAAAACTTTTATCAAATTATTGCATTGTCATCGGTCCTTGATAGGGGTGCAAAATTTCAAGTCGATCAGATGTTTAGAAGCCGGTGAAAATTAAGCTCAAAGATTCCGTTACATACATACATACATACATACATACATACATACATACATACATACATGCATACATACGTACATACAACCCGACCTAATAAAAGTGTGTTAAAAAAAGATTTTTCATTTTACAACCAAATTCACCTTACTTTTTGCCCACAGGTAAAAAAAAGAAAATAATAATCCTGGCAATCCTAATAAGGATAATGGAAAACTTTTATCAAATTATTGCATTGTCATCGGTCCTTGATAGGTGTGCAAAATTTCAAGTCGATCAGATTTTTAGAAGCCAGTGAAAATTAAGCTCAAAGATTCCGTTACATACATACATACATACATACATACATACATACATACATACAACCCGATCTAATAAAATTGTGTTAAAAAAAAGATTCAAAGATTCAAATTCACCTTACTTTTTGCCCACAGGTAAAAACAGAAAATATTAATCCTGGCAATCCCAATAAGGATAATGGAAAACTTTTATCAAATTATTGCATTGTCATCGGTCCTTGATAGGTGTGCAAAATTTCAAGTCGATCAGATGTTTAGAAGCCAGTGAAAATGAAGCTCAAAGATTCCGTTACATACATACATACATACATACATACATACAACCCGACCTAATAAAAGTGTGTTAAAAAAGATTCAAAGATTCAAATTCACCTTACTTTTTGCCCACAGGTAAAAACAGAAAATATTAATCCTGGCAATCCTAATAAGGATAATGGAAAACTTTTATCAAATTATTGCATTGTCATCGGTCCTTGATAGGTGTGCAAAATTTCAAGTCGATCAGATTTTTAGAAGCCAGTGAAAATTAAGCTCAAAGATTCCGTTACATACATACATACATACATACATACATACATACATACATACATACATACATACATACAACCCGACCTAATAAAAGTGTGTTAAAAAAGATTCAAAGATTCAAATTCACCTTGCTTTTTGCCCACAGGTAAAAAAAGAAAATATTAATCCTGGCAATCCTAATAAGGATAATGGAAAACTTTTATGAAATTATTGCATTGTCATCGGTCCTTGATAGGTGTGCAAAATTTCAAGTCGATCAGATGTTTAGAAGCCAGTGAAAATTAAGCTCAAAGATTCCGTTACATACATACAACCCGACCTAATAAAAGTGTGTTAAAAAAGATTCGAAGATTCAAATTCACCTTACTTTTTGCCCACAGTTAAAAGAAGAAAATATTAGTCCTGGCAATCCCAATAAGGATAATGGAAAACTTTTATCAAATTATTGCATTGTCATCGGTCCTTGATAGGTGTGCAAAATTTCAAGTCGATCAGATTTTTAGAAGCCAGTGAAAATTAAGCTCAAAGATTCCGTTACATACATACATACATACATACATACATACATGCATACATACATACATACATACAACCCGACCTAATACAAGTGTGTTAAAAAAGATTCAAAGATTCAAATTCACCTTACTTTTTGCCCACAGGTAAAAACAGAAA
>NC_072897.1:13432126-13439626 GCF_027943255.1 Anastrepha obliqua | reverse complement strand
ACGCGACCTAATAAAAGTGTGTTAAAAAAAGATTTTTCATTTTACAACCAAATTCACCATACTTTTTGCCCACAGGTAAAAAAAAGAAAATAATAATCCTGGCAATCCTAATAAGGATAATGGAAAACTTTTATGAAATTATTGCATTGTCATCGGTCCTTGATAGGTGTGCAAAATTTCAAGTCGATCAGATTTTTAGAAGCCAGTGAAAATTAAGCTCAAAGATTCCGTTACATACATACATACATACATACATACATACATACAACCCGACCTAATAAAAGTGTGTGTGCAAAATTTCAAGTCGATCAGATGTTTAGAAGCCAGTGAAAATTAAGCTCAAAGATTCCGTTACATACATACATACATACATACATACATACATACATACATACATACATACATACATACATACATACATACATACATACATACATACATACATACATACATACATACATACATACATACATACATACATACATACATACATACATACATACATACAACCCGACCTAATAAAAGTGTGTTAAAAAAGATTCAAAGATTCAAATTCACCTTACTTTTTGCCCACAGGTAAAAACAGAAAATATTAATCCTGGCAATCCCAATAAGGATAATGGAAAGCTTTTATCAAATTATTGCATTGTCATCGGTCCTTGATAGGTGTGCAAAATTTCAAGTCGATCAGATTTTTAGAAGCCAGTGAAAATTAAGCTCAAAGATTCCGTTACATACATACATACATACATACATACATACATACAACCCGACCTAATAAAAGTGTGTTAAAAAGATTCAAAGATTCAAATTCACCTTACTTTTTGCCCACAGGTAAAAACAGAAAATATTAATCCTGGCAATCCTAATGAGGATAATGGAGAACTTTTATCAAATTATTGCATTGTCATCAGTCCTTGATAGGTGTGCAAAATTTCAAGTCGATCAGATTTTTAGAAGCCAGTGAAAATTAAGCTCAAAGATTCCGTTACATACATACATACATACATACAACCCGACCTAATAAAAGTGTGTTAAAAAAAGATTCAAAGATTCAAATTCACCTTACTTTTTGCCCACAGGTAAAAACAGAAAATATTAATCCTGGCAATCCCACTAAGGATAATTGAAAACTTTTATCAAATTATTGCATTGTCATCGGTCCTTGATAGGTGTGCAAAATTTCAAGTCGATCAGATTTTTAGAAGCCAGTGAAAATTAAGCTCAAAGATTCCGTTACATACATACATACATACATACATACATACATGCATACATACATACATACATACAACCCGACCTAATAAAAGTGTGTTAAAAAAAAGATTCAAAGATTCAAATTCACCTTACTTTTTGCCCACAGGTAAAAACAGAAAATATTAATCCTGGCAATCCTAATGAGGATAATGGAGAACTTTTATCAAATTATTGCATTGTCATCAGTCCTTGATAGGTGTGCAAAATTTCAAGTCGATCAGATTTTTAGAAGCCAGTGAAAATTAAGCTCAAAGATTCCGTTACATACATACATACATACATACAACCCGACCTAATAAAAGTGTGTTAAAAAAAGATTCAAAGATTCAAATTCACCTTACTTTTTGCCCACAGGTAAAAACAGAAAATATTAATCCTGGCAATCCCACTAAGGATAATTGAAAACTTTTATCAAATTATTGCATTGTCATCGGTCCTTGATAGGTGTGCAAAATTTCAAGTCGATCAGATTTTTAGAAGCCAGTGAAAATTAAGCTCAAAGATTCCGTTACATACATACATACATACATACATACATACATACATACATACAACCCGACCTAATAAAAGTGTGTTAAAAAAAAGATTCAAAGATTCAAATTCACCTTACTTTTTGCCCACAGGTAAAAACAGAAAATATTAATCCTGAAATCCCAATAAGGATAATGGAAAACTTTTATCAAATTATTGCATTGCCATCGGTCCTTGATAGGTGTGCAAAATTTCAAGTCGATCAGATGTTTAGAAGCCAGTGAAAATTAAGCTCAAAGATTCCGTTACATACATACATACATACATACATACATACATACAACCCGACCTAATAAAAGTGTGTTAAAAAGATTCAAAGATTCAAATTCACCTTACTTTTTGCCCACAGGTAAAAACAGAAAATATTAATCCTGGCAATCCCAATAAGGATAATGGAAAACTTTTATCAAATTATTGCATTGTCATCGGTCCTTGATAGGTGTGCAAAATTTCAAGTCGATCAGATGTTTAGAAGCCAGTGAAAATTAAACTCAAAGATTCCGTTACATACATACATACATACATACATACATACATACATGCATACATACATACATACAACGCGACCTAATAAAAGTGTGTTAAAAAAAGATTTTTCATTTTACAACCAAATTCACCATACTTTTTGCCCACAGGTAAAAAAAAGAAAATAATAATCCTGGCAATCCTAATAAGGATAATGGAAAACTTTTATGAAATTATTGCATTGTCATCGGTCCTTGATAGGTGTGCAAAATTTCAAGTCGATCAGATTTTTAGAAGCCAGTGAAAATTAAGCTCAAAGATTCCGTTACATACATACATACATACATACATACATACATACAACCCGACCTAATAAAAGTGTGTTAAAAAAAAGATTCAAAGATTCAAATTCACCTTACTTTTTGCCCACAGGTAAAAAAAGAAAATATTAATCCTGGCAATCCCAATAAGGATAATGGAAAACTTTTATCAAATTATTGCATTGTCATCGGTCCTTGATAGGTGTGCAAAATTTCAAGTCGATCAGATGTTTAGAAGCCAGTGAAAATTAAGCTCAAAGATTCCGTTACATACATACATACATACATACATGCATACATACATACATACATACATACATACATACATACATACATACATACATACATACATACATACATACATACAACCTGACCTAATAAAAGTGTGTTAAAAAGATTCAAAGATTCAAATTCACCTTACTTTTTGCCCACAGGTAAAAAAAGAAAATATTAATCCTGGCAATCCTAATAAGGATAATGGAAAACTTTTATCAAATTATTGCATTGTCATCGGTCCTTGATAGGTGTGCAAAATTTCAAGTCGATCAGATTTTTAGAAGCCAGTGAAAATTAAGCTCAAAGATTCCGTTACATACATACATACATACATACATACATACATACATACATACATGCATACATACATACATAAATACATACATACATACATACAACCCGACCTAATAAAAGTGTGTTAAAAAGATTCAAAGATTCAAATTCACCTTACTTTTTGCCCACAGGTAAAAACAGAAAATAATAATCCTGGCAATCCCAATAAGGATAATGGAAAACTTTTATCAAATTATTGCATTGTCATCGGTCCTTGATAGGTGTGCAAAATTTCAAGTCGATCAGATGTTTAGAAGCCAGTGAAAATTAAACTCAAAGATTCCGTTACATACATACATACATACATACATGGATACATACATACATACAACCCGACCTAATAAAAGTGTGTTAAAAAAAGATTTTTCATTTTACACCCAAATTCACCTTACTTTTTGCCCACAGGTAAAAAAAAAAGAAAATAATAATCCTGGCAATCCTAATAAGGATAATGGAAAACTTTTATCAAATTATTGCATTGTCATGGTCCTTGATAGGTGTGCAAAATTTCAAGTCGATCAGATTTTTAGAAGCCAGTGAAAATTAAGCTCAAAGATTCCGTTACATACATACATACATACATACATACAACCCGATCTAATAAAATTGTGTTAAAAAAAAGATTCAAAGATTCAAATTCACCTTACTTTTTGCCCACAGGTAAAAACAGAAAATATTAATCCTGGCAATCCCAATAAGGATAATGGAAAACTTTTATCAAATTATTGCATTGTCATCGGTCCTTGATAGGTGTGCAAAATTTCAAGTCGATCAGATGTTTAGAAGCCAGTGAAAATGAAGCTCAAAGATTCCGTTACATACATACATACATACATACATACATACATACATACATACATGCATACATACATACATAAATACATACATACATACATACAACCCGACCTAATAAAAGTGTGTTAAAAAGATTCAAAGATTCAAATTCACCTTACTTTTTGCCCACAGGTAAAAACAGAAAATAATAATCCTGGCAATCCCAATAAGGATAATGGAAAACTTTTATCAAATTATTGCATTGTCATCGGTCCTTGATAGGTGTGCAAAATTTCAAGTCGATCAGATGTTTAGAAGCCAGTGAAAATTAAACTCAAAGATTCCGTTACATACATACATACATACATACATACATACATACATACATACATGCATACATACATACATAAATACATACATACATACATACAACCCGACCTAATAAAAGTGTGTTAAAAAGATTCAAAGATTCAAATTCACCTTACTTTTTGCCCACAGGTAAAAACAGAAAATAATAATCCTGGCAATCCCAATAAGGATAATGGAAAACTTTT
This sequence comes from Anastrepha obliqua, assembly GCF_027943255.1. Lineage (NCBI taxonomy): Eukaryota > Metazoa > Arthropoda > Insecta > Diptera > Tephritidae > Anastrepha > Anastrepha obliqua. Next base: position 13,435,116 of record NC_072897.1, on the reverse strand, counting down.
ATCAAATTATTGCATTGTCATGGTCCTTGATAGGTGTGCAAAATTTCAAGTCGATCAGATTTTTAGAAGCCAGTGAAAATTAAGCTCAAAGATTCCGTTACATACATACATACATACATACATACAACCCGATCTAATAAAATTGTGTTAAAAAAAAGATTCAAAGATTCAAATTCACCTTACTTTTTGCCCACAGGTAAAAACAGAAAATATTAATCCTGGCAATCCCAATAAGGATAATGGAAAACTTTTATCAAATTATTGCATTGTCATCGGTCCTTGATAGGTGTGCAAAATTTCAAGTCGATCAGATGTTTAGAAGCCAGTGAAAATGAAGCTCAAAGATTCCGTTACATACATACATACATACATACATACATACATACAACCCGACCTAATAAAAGTGTGTTAAAAAAGATTCAAAGATTCAAATTCACCTTACTTTTTGCCCACAGGTAAAAAAAGAAAATATTAATCCTGGCAATCCTAATAAGGATAATGGAAAACTTTTATCAAATTATTGCATTGTCATCGGTCCTTGATAGGTGTGCAAAATTTCAAGTCGATCAGATTTTTAGAAGCCAGTGAAAATTAAGCTCAAAGATTCCGTTACATACATACATACATACATACATACATACAACCCGACCTAATAAAAGTGTGTTAAAAAAAGATTCAAAGATTCAAATTCACCTTACTTTTTGCCCACAGGTAAAAACAGAAAATATTAATCCTGGCAATCCCAATAAGGATAATGGAAAACTTTTATCAAATTATTGCATTGTCATCGGTCCTTGATAGGTGTGCAAAATTTCAAGTCGATCAGATGTTTAGAAGCCAGTGAAAATTAAGCTCAAAGATTCCGTTACATACATACATACATACATGCATACATACATACATACATGCATACAACCCGAAATAATAAAAGTGTGTTAAAAAAGATTCAAAGATTCAAATTCACCTTACTTTTTGCCCACAGGTAAAAAAAGAAAATATTAATCCTGGCAATCCCAATAAGGATAATGGAAAACTTTTATCAAATTATTGCATTGTCATCGGTCCTTGATAGGTGTGCAAAATTTCAAGTCGATCAGATGTTTAGAAGCCAGTGAAAATTAAGCTCAAAGATTCCGTTACATACATACAACCCGACCTAATAAAAGTGTGTTAAAAAAGATTCAAAGATTCAAATTCACCTTACTTTTTGCCCACAGTTAAAAGAAGAAAATATTAGTCCTGGCAATCCCACTAAGGATAATTGAAAGCTTTTATCAAATTATTGCATTGTCATCGGTCCTTGATAGGTGTGCAAAATTTCAAGTCGATCAGATTTTTAGAAGCCAGTGAAAATTAAGCTCAAAGATTCCGTTACATACATACATACATACATACATACATACATACATGCATACATACATACATACATACAACCCGACCTAATACAAGTGTGTTAAAAAAGATTCAAAGATTCAAAGATTCAAATTCACCTTACTTTTTGCCCACAGGTAAAAACAGAAAATAATAATCCTGGCAATCCCAATAAGGATAATGGAAAACTTTTATCAAATTATTGCATTGTCATCGGTCCTTGATAGGTGTGCAAAATTTCAAGTCGATCAGATGTTTAGAAGCCAGTGAAAATTAAGCTCAAAGATTCCGTTACATACATACATACATACATACATACATACATACAACCCGACCTAATACAAGTGTGTTAAAAAAGATTCAAAGATTCAAAGATTCAAATTCACCTTACTTTTTGCCCACAGGTAAAAACAGAAAATAATAATCCTGGCAATCCCAATAAGGATAATGGAAAACTTTTATCAAATTATTGCATTGTCATCGGTCCTTGATAGGTGTGCAAAATTTCAAGTCGATCAGATGTTTAGAAGCCAGTGAAAATTAAGCTCAAAGATTCCGTTACATACATACATACATACATACATACATACATACATACATACATACATGCATACATACATACATACATACAACCGGACCTAATAAAAGTGTGTTAAAAAAGATTCAAAGATTCAAATTCACCTTACTTTTAGCCCACAGGTAAAAACAGAAAATATTAATCCTGGCAATCCCAATTAGGATAATGGAAAATTTTTATCAAATTATTGCGTTGTCATCGGTCCTTGATAGGTGTGCAAAATTTCAAATCGATCAGATGTTTAGAAGCCAGTGAAAATTAAGCTCAAAGATTCCGTTACATACATACATACATACATACATACATACATACATACATACATACATACATACATACATACTTACATACAACCCGACCTAATAAAAGTGTGATAAAAAAGATTCAAAGATTCAAATTCACCTTACTTTTTGCCCACAGGTAAAAAAAGAAAATATTAATCCTGGCAATCCTAATAAGGATAATGGAAAACTTTTATCAAATTATTGCATTGTCATCGGTCCTTGATAGGTGTGCAAAATTTCAAGTCGATCAGATGTTTAGAAGCCAGTGAAAATTAAGCTCAAAGATTCCGTTACATACATACATACATACATACATACATACATACATACAACCCGACCTAATAAAAGTGTGTTAAAAAAAGATTCAAAGACTCAAATTCACCTTACTTTTTGCCCACAGGTAAAAAAAGAAAATATTAATCCTGGCAATCCCAATAAGGATAATGGAAAACTTTTATCAAATTATTGCATTGTCATCGGTCCTTGATAGGTGTGCAAAATTTCAAGTCGATCAGATTTTTAGAAGCCAGTGAAAATTAAGCTCAAAGATTTCGGTTTATACATACATACATACATACATACATACATACATACATACATACATACATACATACAGCCCGACCTAATAAAAGTGTGTTAAAAAAGATTCAAAGATTCAAATTCACATTCCTTTTTGCCCACAGGTAAAAACAGAAAATACTAATCCTGGCAATCCCAATAAGGATAATGGAAAACTTTTATCAAATTATTGCATTGTCATC
>NC_072897.1:13424626-13427126 GCF_027943255.1 Anastrepha obliqua | reverse complement strand
TGTCATCGGTCCTTGATAGGTGTGCAAAATTTCAAGTCGATCAGATTTTTAGAAGCCAGTGAAAATTAAGCTCAAAGATTCCGTTACATACATACATACATACATACATACATACATGCATACATACATACATACATACAACCCGACCTAATACAAGTGTGTTAAAAAAGATTCAAAGATTCAAAGATTCAAATTCACCTTACTTTTTGCCCACAGGTAAAAACAGAAAATAATAATCCTGGCAATCCCAATAAGGATAATGGAAAACTTTTATCAAATTATTGCATTGTCATCGGTCCTTGATAGGTGTGCAAAATTTCAAGTCGATCAGATGTTTAGAAGCCAGTGAAAATTAAGCTCAAAGATTCCGTTACATACATACATACATACATACATACATACATACATACATACATACATGCATACATACATACATACATACATACAACCGGACCTAATAAAAGTGTGTTAAAAAAGATTCAAAGATTCAAATTCACCTTACTTTTAGCCCACAGGTAAAAACAGAAAATATTAATCCTGGCAATCCCAATTAGGATAATGGAAAATTTTTATCAAATTATTGCGTTGTCATCGGTCCTTGATAGGTGTGCAAAATTTCAAATCGATCAGATGTTTAGAAGCCAGTGAAAATTAAGCTCAAAGATTCCGTTACATACATACATACATACATACATACATACATACATACATACATACATACATACATACATACATACATACAACCCGACCTAATAAAAGTGTGATAAAAAAGATTCAAAGATTCAAATTCACCTTACTTTTTGCCCACAGGTAAAAAAAGAAAATATTAATCCTGGCAATCCTAATAAGGATAATGGAAAACTTTTATCAAATTATTGCATTGTCATCGGTCCTTGATAGGTGTGCAAAATTTCAAGTCGATCAGATGTTTAGAAGCCAGTGAAAATTAAGCTCAAAGATTCCGTTACATACATACATACATACATACATACATACATACATACAACCCGACCTAATAAAAGTGTGTTAAAAAAAGATTCAAAGACTCAAATTCACCTTACTTTTTGCCCACAGGTAAAAAAAGAAAATATTAATCCTGGCAATCCCAATAAGGATAATGGAAAACTTTTATCAAATTATTGCATTGTCATCGGTCCTTGATAGGTGTGCAAAATTTCAAGTCGATCAGATTTTTAGAAGCCAGTGAAAATTAAGCTCAAAGATTTCGGTTTATACATACATACATACATACATACATACATACATACATACATACATACATACATACATACAACCCGACCTAATAAAAGTGTGTTAAAAAAGATTCAAAGATTCAAATTCACATTCCTTTTTGCCCACAGGTAAAAACAGAAAATACTAATCCTGGCAATCCCAATAAGGATAATGGAAAACTTTTATCAAATTATTGCATTGTCATCGGTCCTTGATAGGTGTGCAAAATTTCAAGTCGATCAGATGTTTAGAAGCCAGTGAAAATTAAGCTCAAAGATTCCGTTACATACATACATACATACATACATACATACATACAACCCGACCTAATAAAAGTGTGTTAAAAAAAGATTTTTCATTTTACAACCAAATTCACCTTACTTTTTGCCCACAGGTAAAAAAAAGAAAATAATAATCCTGGCAATCCTAATAAGGATAATGGAAAACTTTTATCAAATTATTGCATTGTCATCGGTCCTTGATAGGTGTGCAAAATTTCAAGTCGATCAGATTTTTAGAAGCCAGTGAAAATTAAGCTCAAAGATTCCGTTACATACATACATACATACATACATACAACCCGACCTAATAAAATTGTGTTAAAAAAGATTCAAAGATTCAAATTCACCTTACTTTTTGCCCACAGGTAAAAACAGAAAATATTAAACCTGGCAATCCTAATAAGGATAATGGAAAACTTTTATCAAATTATTGCATTGTCATCGGTCCTTGATAGGTGTGCAAAATTTCAAGTCGATCAGATGTTTAGAAGCCAGTGAAAATTAAGCTCAAAGATTCCGTTACATACATGCATACATGCGTACATACATACATACATACATGCATACATACATACATACATACATACATACATACATACATACATACATATATACATACATACATACATACATACATACATACATACATACATACAACCCGACCTGATAAAAGTGTGTTAAAAAAGATTCAAAGATTCAAATTCACCTTACTTTTTGCCCACAGGTAAAAAAAGAAAATATTAATCCTGGCAGTCCTTATAAGGATAATGGAAAACTTTTATCAAATTATTGCATTGTCATCGGTCCTTGATAGGTGTGCAAAATTTCAAGTCGATCAGATGTTTAGAAGCCAGTGAAAATTAAGCTCAAAGATTCCGTTACATACATACATACATACATACATACATACATACATACATACAACCCATCCTAATAAAAGTGTGTTAAAAAAGATTCAAAGATTCAAATTCACCTTACTTTTTGCC
>NC_072897.1:13414626-13419626 GCF_027943255.1 Anastrepha obliqua | reverse complement strand
TAAAAGTGTGTTAAAAAAAGATTCAAAGATTCAAATTCACCTTACTTTTTGCCCACAGGTAAAAACAGAAAATATTAATCCTGGCAATCCCAATAAGGATAATGGAAAACTTTTATCAAATTATTGCATTGTCATCGGTCCTTGATAGGTGTGCAAAATTTCAAGTCGATCAGATGTTTAGAAGCCAATGAAAATTAAGCTCAAAGATTCCGTTACATACATACATACATACATACATACATACATACATACATACATACATACATACATACATACATACATACATACATACATACATACATACATACATACATGCATACATACAACCCGACCTAATAAAAGTGTGTTAAAAAAGATTCAAAGATTCAAAGATTCAAATTCACATTACTTTTTGCCCACAGGTAAAAAAAGAAAATATTAATCCTGGCAATCCTAATAAGGATAATGGAAAACTTTTCTCAAATTATTGCATTGTCATCGGTCCTTGATAGGTGTGCAAAATTTCAAGTCGATCAGATGTTTAGAAGCCAGTGAAAATTAAGCTCAAAGATTCCGTTACATACATACATACATACATACATACATACATACATACATACATACATACATACATACATACAACCCGACCTAATAAAAGTGTGTTAAAAAAGATTCAAAGATTCAAATTCACCTTACTTTTTGCCCACAGGTAAAAAAAGAAAATATTAATCCTGGCAATCCTAATAAGGATAATGCAAAACTTTTATCAAATTATTGCATTGTCATCGGTCCTTGATAGGTGTGCAAAATTTCAAGTCGATCAGATGTTTAGAAGCCAGTGAAAATTAAGCTCAAAGATTCCGTTACATACATACATACATACAACCCGACCTAATAAAAGTGTGTTAAAAAGATTCAAAGATTCAAATTCACCTTACTTTTTGCCCACAGGTAAAAACAGAAAATATTAATCCTGGCAATCCCAATAAGGATAATGGAAAACTTTTATCAAATTATTGCATTGTCATCGGTCCTTGATAGGTGTGCAAAATTTCAAGTCGATCAGATGTTTAGAAGCCAATGAAAATTAAGCTCAAAGATTCCGTTACATACATACATACATACATACATACATACATACATACATACATACATACATACATACATACATACATACATACATACATACATACATACATACATACATACATGCATACATACATACATACAACCCGACCTAATAAAAGTGTGTTAAAAAGATTCAAAGATTCAAATTCACCTTACTTTTTGCCCACAGGTAAAAACAGAAAATATTAATCCTGGCAATCCCAATAAGGATAATGGAAAACTTTTATCAAATTATTGCATTGTCATCGGTCCTTGATAGGTGTGCAAAATTTCAAGTCGATCAGATGTTTAGAAGCCAGTGAAAATTAAGCTCAAAGATTCCGTTACATACATACATACATACATACATGCATACATGCATACATACATACATACATACATACATACATACATACATACAACCCGACCTAATAAAAGTGTGTTAAAAAAGATTCAAAGATTCAAATTCACATTACTTTTTGCCCACAGGTAAAAAAAGAAAATATTAATCCTGGCAATCCTAATAAGGATAATGGAAAACTTTTCTCAAATTATTGCATTGTCATCGGTCCTTGATAGGTGTGCAAAATTTCAAGTCGATCAGATGTTTAGAAGCCAGTGAAAATTAAGCTCAAAGATTCCGTTACATACATACATACATACATACATACATACATACATACATACATGCATACATACATGCATACATACATACATACATACATACATACATGCATACATACATACATACATACATACATACATACATACATACAACCCGACCTAATAAAAGTGTGTTAAAAAGATTCAAAGATTCAAATTCACCTTACTTTTTGCCCACAGGTAAAAACAGAAAATATTAATCCTGGCAATCCCAATAAGGATAATGGAAAACTTTTATCAAATTATTGCATTGTCATCGGTCCTTGATAGGTGTGCAAAATTTCAAGTCGATCAGATTTTTAGAAGCCAGTGAAAATTAAGCTCAAAGATTCCGTTACATACATGCATACATACATACATACATACATACATACATACAACCCGACCTAATAAAAGTGTGTTAAAAAAGATTCAAAGATTCAAATTCACATTACTTTTTGCCCACAGGTAAAAAAAGAAAATATTAATCCTGGCAATCCTAATAAGGATAATGGAAAACTTTTATCAAATTATTGCATTGTCGTCGGTCCTTGATAGGTGTGCAAAATTTCAAGTCGATCAGATTTTTAGAAGCCAGTGAAAATTAAGCTCAAAGATTCCGTTACATACATACATACATACAACCCGACCTAATAAAAGTGTGTTAAAAAGATTCAAAGATTCAAATTCACCTTACTTTTTGCCCACAGGTAAAAAAAGAAAATATTAAACCTGGCAATCCTAATAAGGATAATGGAAAACTTTTATCAAATTATTGCATTGTCATCGGTCCTTGATAGGTGTGCAAAATTTCAAGTCGATCAGATGTTTAGAAGCCAATGAAAATTAAGCTCAAAGATTCCGTTACATACATACATACATACATACATGCATACATACATACATACATGCATACATACATACATACATACATACAACCCGACCTAATAAAAGTGTGTTAAAAAAGATTCAAAGATTCAAATTCACATTACTTTTTGCCCACAGGTAAAAAAAGAAAATATTAATCCTGGCAATCCTAATAAGGATAATGGAAAACTTTTATCAAATTATTGCATTGTCATCGGTCCTTGATAGGTGTGCAAAATTTCAAGTCGATCAGATTTTTAGAAGCCAGTGAAAATTAAGCTGAAAGATTCCGTTACATACATACATACATACATACATACATAAAACCCGACCTAATAAAAGTGTGTTAAAAAAAAGATTCAAAGATTCAAATTCACCTTACTTTTTGCCCACAGGTAAAAACAGAAAATATTAATCCTGGCAATCCCAATAAGGATAATGGAAAACTTTTATCAAATTATTGCATTGTCATCGGTCCTTGATAGGTGTGCAAAATTTCAAGTCGATCAGATGTTTAGAAGCCAGTGAAAATTAAGCTCAAAGATTCCGTTACATACATACATACATACATACATACATACATACATACATACATACATACATGCATACTTACATACATACATACAACCCGACCTAATAAAAGTGTGTTAAAAAGATTCAAAGATTCAAATTCACCTTACTTTTTGCCCACAGGTAAAAACAGAAAATATTAATCCTGGCAATCCCAATAAGGATAATGGAAAACTTTTATCAAATTATTGCATTGTCAGCGGTCCTTGATAGGTGTGCAAAATTTCAAGTCGATCAGATTTTTAGAAGCCAGTGAAAATTAAGCTCAAAGATTCCGTTACATACATGCATACATACATACATACAACCCGACCTAATAAAAGTGTGTTAAAAAAAAGATTCAAAGATTCAAATTCACCTTACTTTTTGCCCACAGGTAAAAACAGAAAATATTAATCCTGGCAATCCCAATATGGATAATGGAAAACTTTTATCAAATTATTGCATTGTCATCGGTCCTTGATAGGTGTGCAAAATTTCAAGTCGATCAGATGTTTAGAAGCCAATGAAAATTAAGCTCAAAGATTCCGTTACATACATGCATACATACATACATGCATACATACATACATACATGCATACATACATACATACATGCATACATACATACATACATACATACATACATACATACATACATACAACCCGACCTAATAAAAGTGTGTTAAAAAAGATTCAAAGATTCAAATTCACCTTACTTTTTGCCCACAGGTAAAAACAGAAAATAATAATCCTGGCAATCCTAATAAGGATAATGGAAAACTGTTATCAAATTATTGCATTGCCATCGGTCCTTGATAGGTGTGCAAAATTTCAAGTCGATCAGATGTTTAGAAGCCAGTGAAAATTAAGCTCAAAGATTCCGTTACATACATACATACATACATACATACATACATACATACATACATGCATACTTACATACATACATACAACCCGACCTAATAAAAGTGTGTTAAAAAGATTCAAAGATTCAAATTCACCTTACTTTTTGCCCACAGGTAAAAAAAGAAAATATTAATCCTGGCAATCCTAATAAGGGTAATGGAAAACTTTTATCAAATTATTGCATTGTCATCGGTCCTTGATAGGTGTGCAAAATTTCAAGTCGATCAGATGTTTAGAAGCCAGTGAAAATTAAGCTCAAAGATTCCGTTACATACATACATACATACATACATACATACATACATACATACATACATACATACATACATACATACATACATACATACATACATACATACATACATACATGCATACATTCATACATACATACATACATACAACCCGACCTAATAAAAGTGTGTTAAAAAGATTCAAAGATTCAAATTCACCTTACTTTTTGCCCACAGGTAAAAAAAGAAAATATTAATCCTGGCAATCCTAATAAGGATAATGGAAAACTTTTATCAAATTATTGCATTGTCATCGGTCCTTGATAGGTGTGCAAAATTTCAAGTCGATCAGATTTTTAGAAGCCAGTGAAAATTAAGCTCAAAGATTCCGTTACATACATACATACATACATACATACATACAACCCGACCTAATAAAAGTGTGTTAAAAAAAAGATTCAAAGATTCAAATTCACCTTACTTTTTGCCCACAGGTAAAAACAGAAAATATTAATCCTGGCAATCCCAATAAGGATAATGGAAAACTTTTATCAAATTATTGCATTGTCATCGGTCCTTGATAGGTGTGCAAAATTTCAAGTCGATCAGATGTTTAGAAGCCAGTGAAAATTAAGCTCAAAGATTCCGTTGCATACATACATACATACATACATACATACATACATACATGCATACTTACATACATACATACAACCC
>NC_072897.1:13389626-13409626 GCF_027943255.1 Anastrepha obliqua | reverse complement strand
TGTCATCGGTCCTTGATAGGTGTGCAAAATTTCAAGTCGATCAGATTTTTAGAAGCCAGTGAAAATTAAGCTCAAAGATTCCGTTACATACATACATACATACATACATACATACATACATACATACATACATACATACAACCCGACCTAATAAAAGTGTGTTAAAAAAAGATTCAAAGATTCAAATTCACCTTACTTTTTGCCCACAGGTAAAAACAGAAAATATTAATCCTGGCAATCCCAATAAGGATAATGGAAAACTTTTATCAAATTATTGCATTGTCATCGGTCCTTGATAGGTGTGCAAAATTTCAAGTCGATCAGATTTTTAGAAGCCAGTGAAAATTAAGCTCAAAGATTCCGTTACATACATACATACATACATACATACATACATACATACAACCCGACCTAATAAAAGTGTGTTAAAAAAAAGATTCAAAGATTCAAATTCACCTTACTTTTTGCCCACAGGTAAAAACAGAAAATATTAATCCTGGCAATCCCAATAAGGATAATGGAAAACTTTTATCAAATTATTGCATTGTCATCGGTCCTTGATAGGTGTGCAAAATTTCAAGTCGATCAGATGTTTAGAAGCCAATGAAAATTAAGCTCAAAGATTCCGTTACATACATACATACATACATACATGCATGCATACATACATACATACATACATACAACCCGACCTAATAAAAGTGTGTTAAAAAAGATTCAAAGATTCAAATTCACCTTACTTTTTGCCCACAGGTAAAAAAAGAAAATATTAATCCTGGCAATCCTAATAAGGATAATGCAAAACTTTTATCAAATTATTGTATTGTCATCGGTCCTTGATAGGTGTGCAAAATTTCAAGTCGATCAGATGTTTAGAAGCCAGTGAAAATTAAGCTCAAAGATTCCGTTACATACATACATACATACATACATACATACATACATACATACATACATACATACATACATACATACAACCCGACCTAATAAAAGTGTGTTAAAAAAGATTCAAAGATTCAAATTCACCTTACTTTTTGCCCACAGGTAAAAAAAGAAAATATTAATCCTGGCAATCCTAATAAGGATAATGCAAAACTTTTATCAAATTATTGCATTGTCATCGGTCCTTGATAGGTGTGCAAAATTTCAAGTCGATCAGATGTTTAGAAGCCAGTGAAAATTAAGCTCAAAGATTCCGTTACATACATACATACATACAACCCGACCTAATAAAAGTGTGTTAAAAAGATTCAAAGATTCAAATTCACCTTACTTTTTGCCCACAGGTAAAAACAGAAAATATTAATCCTGGCAATCCCAATAAGGATAATGGAAAACTTTTATCAAATTATTGCATTGTCATCGGTCCTTGATAGGTGTGCAAAATTTCAAGTCGATCAGATGTTTAGAAGCCAATGAAAATTAAGCTCAAAGATTCCGTTACATACATACATACATACATACATACATACATACATACATACATACATACATACATACATACATACATACATACATACATACATACATGCATACATACATACATACAACCCGACCTAATAAAAGTGTGTTAAAAAGATTCAAAGATTCAAATTCACCTTACTTTTTGCCCACAGGTAAAAACAGAAAATATTAATCCTGGCAATCCCAATAAGGATAATGGAAAACTTTTATCAAATTATTGCATTGTCATCGGTCCTTGATAGGTGTGCAAAATTTCAAGTCGATCAGATGTTTAGAAGCCTGTGAAAATTAAGCTCAAAGATTCCGTTACATACATACATACATACATACATGCATACATGCATACATACATACATACATACATACATACATACATACATACATACATACATACATACATACAACCCGACCTAATAAAAGTGTGTTAAAAAAGATTCAAAGATTCAAATTCACATTACTTTTTGCCCACAGGTAAAAAAAGAAAATATTATTCCTGGCAATCCTAATAAGGATAATGGAAAACTTTTCTCAAATTATTGCATTGTCATCGGTCCTTGATAGGTGTGCAAAATTTCAAGTCGATCAGATGTTTAGAAGCCAGTGAAAATTAAGCTCAAAGATTCCGTTACATACATACATACATACATACATACATACATACATACATACATACATACATGCATACATACATGCATACATACATACATACATACATACATACATACATACATACATACATACATACATACAACCCGACCTAATAAAAGTGTGTTAAAAAGATTCAAAGATTCAAATTCACCTTACTTTTTGCCCACAGGTAAAAACAGAAAATATTAATCCTGGCAATCCCAATAAGGATAATGGAAAACTTTTATCAAATTATTGCATTGTCATCGGTCCTTGATAGGTGTGCAAAATTTCAAGTCGATCAGATTTTTAGAAGCCAGTGAAAATTAAGCTCAAAGATTCCGTTACATACATGCATACATACATACATACATACATACATACATACATACATACATACATACAACCCGACCTAATAAAAGTGTGTTAAAAAAGATTCAAAGATTCAAATTCACATTACTTTTTGCCCACAGGTAAAAAAAGAAAATATTAATCCTGGCAATCCTAATAAGGATAATGGAAAACTTTTATCAAATTATTGCATTGTCGTCGGTCCTTGATAGGTGTGCAAAATTTCAAGTCGATCAGATTTTTAGAAGCCAGTGAAAATTAAGCTCAAAGATTCCGTTACATACATACATACATACAACCCGACCTAATAAAAGTGTGTTAAAAAGATTCAAAGATTCAAATTCACCTTACTTTTTGCCCACAGGTAAAAACAGAAAATATTAAACCTGGCAATCCTAATAAGGATAATGGAAAACTTTTATCAAATTATTGCATTGTCATCGGTCCTTGATAGGTGTGCAAAATTTCAAGTCGATCAGATGTTTAGAAGCCAATGAAAATTAAGCTCAAAGATTCCGTTACATACATACATACATACATACATGCATACATACATACATACATGCATACATACATACATACATACATACAACCCGACCTAATAAAAGTGTGTTAAAAAAGATTCAAAGATTCAAATTCACATTACTTTTTGCCCACAGGTAAAAAAAGAAAATATTAATCCTGGCAATCCTAATAAGGATAATGGAAAACTTTTATCAAATTATTGCATTGTCATCGGTCCTTGATAGGTGTGCAAAATTTCAAGTCGATCAGATTTTTAGAAGCCAGTGAAAATTAAGCTGAAAGATTCCGTTACATACATACATACATACATACATACATACATAAAACCCGACCTAATAAAAGTGTGTTAAAAAAAAGATTCAAAGATTCAAATTCACCTTACTTTTTGCCCACAGGTAAAAACAGAAAATATTAATCCTGGCAATCCCAATAAGGATAATGGAAAACTTTTATCAAATTATTGCATTGTCATCGGTCCTTGATAGGTGTGCAAAATTTCAAGTCGATCAGATGTTTAGAAGCCAGTGAAAATTAAGCTCAAAGATTCCGTTACATACATACATACATACATACATACATACATACATACATACATACATACATACATACATGCATACTTACATACATACATACAACCCGACCTAATAAAAGTGTGTTAAAAAGATTCAAAGATTCAAATTCACCTTACTTTTTGCCCACAGGTAAAAAAAGAAAATATTAATCCTGGCAATCCTAATAAGGGTAATGGAAAACTTTTATCAAATTATTGCATTGTCAGCGGTCCTTGATAGGTGTGCAAAATTTCAAGTCGATCAGATTTTTAGAAGCCAGTGAAAATTAAGCTCAAAGATTCCGTTACATACATGCATACATACATACATACAACCCGACCTAATAAAAGTGTGTTAAAAAAAAGATTCAAAGATTCAAATTCACCTTACTTTTTGCCCACAGGTAAAAACAGAAAATATTAATCCTGGCAATCCCAATATGGATAATGGAAAACTTTTATCAAATTATTGCATTGTCATCGGTCCTTGATAGGTGTGCAAAATTTCAAGTCGATCAGATGTTTAGAAGCCAATGAAAATTAAGCTCAAAGATTCCGTTACATACATGCATACATACATACATACATGCATACATACATACATACATGCATACATACATACATACATACATACATACATACATACATACAACCCGACCTAATAAAAGTGTGTTAAAAAAGATTCAAAGATTCAAATTCACCTTACTTTTTGCCCACAGGTAAAAACAGAAAATAATAATCCTGGCAATCCTAATAAGGATAATGGAAAACTGTTATCAAATTATTGCATTGCCATCGGTCCTTGATAGGTGTGCAAAATTTCAAGTCGATCAGATGTTTAGAAGCCAGTGAAAATTAAGCTCAAAGATTCCGTTACATACATACATACATACATACATACATACATACATACATACATACATACATACATACATACATGCATACTTACATACATACATACAACCCGACCTAATAAAAGTGTGTTAAAAAGATTCAAAGATTCAAATTCACCTTACTTTTTGCCCACAGGTAAAAAAAGAAAATATTAATCCTGGCAATCCTAATAAGGGTAATGGAAAACTTTTATCAAATTATTGCATTGTCATCGGTCCTTGATAGGTGTGCAAAATTTCAAGTCGATCAGATGTTTAGAAGCCAGTGAAAATTAAGCTCAAAGATTCCGTTACATACATACATACATACATACATACATACATACATACATACATACATACATACATACATACATACATACATACATACATACATACATACATGCATACATTCATACATACATACATACATACAACCCGACCTAATAAAAGTGTGTTAAAAAGATTCAAAGATTCAAATTCACCTTACTTTTTGCCCACAGGTAAAAAAAGAAAATATTAATCCTGGCAATCCTAATAAGGATAATGGAAAACTTTTATCAAATTATTGCATTGTCATCGGTCCTTGATAGGTGTGCAAAATTTCAAGTCGATCAGATTTTTAGAAGCCAGTGAAAATTAAGCTCAAAGATTCCGTTACATACATACATACATACATACATACAACCCGACCTAATAAAAGTGTGTTAAAAAAAAGATTCAAAGATTCAAATTCACCTTACTTTTTGCCCACAGGTAAAAACAGAAAATATTAATCCTGGCAATCCCAATAAGGATAATGGAAAACTTTTATCAAATTATTGCATTGTCATCGGTCCTTGATAGGTGTGCAAAATTTCAAGTCGATCAGATGTTTAGAAGCCAGTGAAAATTAAGCTCAAAGATTCCGTTGCATACATACATACATACATACATACATACATACATGCATACTTACATACATACATACAACCCGACCTAATAAAAGTGTGTTAAAAAGATTCAAAGATTCAAATTCACCTTACTTTTTGCCCACAGGTAAAAAAAGAAAATATTAATCCTGGCAATCCTAATAAGGGTAATGGAAAACTTTTATCAAATTATTGCATTGTCAGCGGTCTTTGATAGGTGTGCAAAATTTCAAGTCGATCAGATTTTTAGAAGCCAGTGAAAATTAAGCTCAAAGATTCCGTTACATACATACACACATACATACATTCATACATACAACCCGACCTAATAAAAGTGTGTTAAAAAAAGATTCAAAGATTCAAATTCACCTTACTTTTTGCCCACAGGTAAAAACAGAAAATATTAATCCTGGCAATCCCAATAAGGATAATGGAAAACTTTTATCAAATTATTGCATTGTCATCGGTCCTTGATAGGTGTGCAAAATTTCAAGTCGATCAGATGTTTAGAAGCCAATGAAAATTAAGCTCAAAGATTCCGTTACATACATACATACATACATACATGCATACATACATACATACATACATACATACATACATACATACATACAACCCGACCTAATAAAAGTGTGTTAAAAAAGATTCAAAGATTCAAAGATTCAAATTCACATTACTTTTTGCCCACAGGTAAAAAAAGAAAATATTAATCCTGGCAATCCTAATAAGGATAATGGAAAACTTTTATCAAATTATTGCATTGTCATCGGTCCTTGATAGGTGTGCAAAATTTCAAGTCGATCAGATGTTTAGAAGCCAGTGAAAATTAAGCTCAAAGATTCCGTTACATACATACATACATACATACATACAACCCGACCTAATAAAAGTGTGTTAAAAAAAAGATTCAAAGATTCAAATTCACCTTACTTTTTGCCCACAGGTAAAAACAGAAAATATTAATCCTGGCAATCCCAATAAGGATAATGGAAAACTTTTATCAAATTATTGCATTGTCATCGGTCCTTGATAGGTGTGCAAAATTTCAAGTCGATCAGATGTTTAGAAGCCAATGAAAATTAAGCTCAAAGATTCCGTTACATACATACATACATACATACATGCATACATACATACATACATACATACATACAACCCGACCTAATAAAAGTGTGTTAAAAAAGATTCAAAGATTCAAATTCACATTACTTTTTGCCCACAGGTAAAAAAAGAAAATATTAATCCTGGCAATCCTAATAAGGATAATGGAAAACTTTTATCAAATTATTGCATTGTCATCGGTCCTTGATAGGTGTGCAAAATTTCAAGTCGATCAGATGTTTAGAAGCCAGTGAAAATTAAGCTCAAAGATTCCGTTACATACATACATACATACATACATACATACATACATACATACATACATACATACATGCATACATACATACATACATACATACAACCCGACCTAATAAAAGTGTGTTAAAAAGATTCAAAGAATCAAATTCACCTTACTTTTTGCCCAAAGGTCAAAAAAGAAAATATTAATCCTGGCAATCCTAATAAGGATAATGGAAAACTTTTATCAAATTATTACATTGTAATCGGTCCTTGATATGTGTGCAAAATTTCAAGTCGATCAGATTTTTAGAAGCCAGTGAAAATTAAGCTCAAAGATTCCGTTACATACATACATACATACATACATACATACATACATACATACATACATACATGCATACTTACATACATACATACAACCCGACCTAATAAAAGTGTGTTAAAAAGATTCAAAGATTCAAATTCACCTTACTTTTTGCCCACAGGTAAAAAAAGAAAATATTAATCCTGGCAATCCTAATAAGGATAATGGAAAACTTTTATCAAATTATTACATCGTAATCGGTCCTTGATATGTGTGCAAAATTTCAAGTCGATCAGATTTTTAGAAGCCAGTGAAAATTAAGCTCAAAGATTCCGTTACATACATACATACATACATACATACATACATACATGCATACTTACATACATACATACAACCCGACCTAATAAAAGTGTGTTAAAAAAGATTCAAAGATTCAAATTCACATTACTTTTTGCCCACAGGTAAAAAAAGAAAATATTAATCCTGGCAATCCCAATAAGGATAATGGAAAACTTTTATCAAATTATTACATTGTAATCGGTCCTTGATATGTGTGCAAAATTTCAAGTCGATCAGATTTTTAGAAGCCAGTGAAAATTAAGCTCAAAGATTCCGTTACATACATACATACATACATACATACATACATACATACATACATACATACATGCATACTTACATACATACATACAACCCGACCTAATAAAAGTGTGTTAAAAAAAAGATTCAAAGATTCAAATTCACCTTACTTTTTGCCCACAGGTAAAAACAGAAAATATTAATCCTGGCAATCCCAATAAGGATAATGGAAAACTTTTATCAAATTATTGCATTGTCATCGGTCCTTGATAGGTGTGCAAAATTTCAAGTCGATCAGATGTTTAGAAGCCAGTGAAAATTAAGCTCAAAGATTCCGTTACATACATGCATACATACATACATACAACCCGACCTAATAAAAGTGTGTTAAAAAAAAGATTCAAAGATTCAAATTCACCTTACTTTTTGCCCACAGGTAAAAACAGAAAATATTAATCCTGGCAATCCCAATATGGATAATGGAAAACTTTTATCAAATTATTGCATTGTCATCGGTCCTTGATAGGTGTGCAAAATTTCAAGTCGATCAGATGTTTAGAAGCCAATGAAAATTAAGCTCAAAGATTCCGTTACATACATGCATACATACATACATGCATACATACATACATACATGCATACATACATACATACATGCATACATACATACATACATACATACATACAACCCGACCTAATAAAAGTGTGTTAAAAAAGATTCAAAGATTCAAATTCACCTTACTTTTTGCCCACAGGTAAAAACAGAAAATATTAATCCTGGCAATCCCAATAAGGATAATGGAAAACTGTTATCAAATTATTGCATTGCCATCGGTCCTTGATAGGTGTGCAAAATTTCAAGTCGATCAGATGTTTAGAAGCCAGTGAAAATTAAGCTCAAAGATTCCGTTACATACATACATACATACATACATACATGCATACTTACATACATACATACAACCCGACCTAATAAAAGTGTGTTAAAAAGATTCAAAGATTCAAATTCACCTTACTTTTTGCCCACAGGTAAAAAAAGAAAATATTAATCCTGGCAATCCTAATAAGGGTAATGGAAAACTTTTATCAAATTATTGCATTGTCATCGGTCCTTGATAGGTGTGCAAAATTTCAAGTCGATCAGATGTTTAGAAGCCAGTGAAAATTAAGCTCAAAGATTCCGTTACATACATACATACATACATACATACATACATACATACATACATACATACATACATACATACATACATACATACATACATACATGCATACATTCATACATACATACATACATACAACCCGACCTAATAAAAGTGTGTTAAAAAGATTCAAAGATTCAAATTCACCTTACTTTTTGCCCACAGGTAAAAAAAGAAAATATTAATCCTGGCAATCCTAATAAGGATAATGGAAAACTTTTATCAAATTATTGCATTGTCATCGGTCCTTGATAGGTGTGCAAAATTTCAAGTCGATCAGATTTTTAGAAGCCAGTGAAAATTAAGCTCAAAGATTCCGTTACATACATACATACATACATACATACAACCCGACCTAATAAAAGTGTGTTAAAAAAAAGATTCAAAGATTCAAATTCACCTTACTTTTTGCCCACAGGTAAAAACAGAAAATATTAATCCTGGCAATCCCAATAAGGATAATGGAAAACTTTTATCAAATTATTGCATTGTCATCGGTCCTTGATAGGTGTGCAAAATTTCAAGTCGATCAGATGTTTAGAAGCCAGTGAAAATTAAGCTCAAAGATTCCGTTGCATACATACATACATACATACATACATACATACATACATACATGCATACTTACATACATACATACAACCCGACCTAATAAAAGTGTGTTAAAAAGATTCAAAGATTCAAATTCACCTTACTTTTTGCCCACAGGTAAAAAAAGAAAATATTAATCCTGGCAATCCTAATAAGGGTAATGGAAAACTTTTATCAAATTATTGCATTGTCAGCGGTCTTTGATAGGTGTGCAAAATTTCAAGTCGATCAGATTTTTAGAAGCCAGTGAAAATTAAGCTCAAAGATTCCGTTACATACATACATACATACATACAACCCGACCTAATAAAAGTGTGTTAAAAAAAAGATTCAAAGATTCAAATTCACCTTACTTTTTGCCCACAGGTAAAAACAGAAAATATTAATCCTGGCAATCCCAATAAGGATAATGGAAAACTTTTATCAAATTATTGCATTGTCATCGGTCCTTGATAGGTGTGCAAAATTTCAAGTCGATCAGATGTTTAGAAGCCAATGAAAATTAAGCTCAAAGATTCCGTTACATACATACATACATACATACATGCATACATACATACATACATACATACATACATACATACAACCCGACCTAATAAAAGTGTGTTAAAAAAGATTCAAAGATTCAAAGATTCAAATTCACATTACTTTTTGCCCACAGGTAAAAAAAGAAAATATTAATCCTGGCAATCCTAATAAGGATAATGGAAAACTTTTATCAAATTATTGCATTGTCATCGGTCCTTGATAGGTGTGCAAAATTTCAAGTCGATCAGATGTTTAGAAGCCAGTGAAAATTAAGCTCAAAGATTCCGTTACATACATACATACATACATACATACAACCCGACCTAATAAAAGTGTGTTAAAAAAAAGATTCAAAGATTCAAATTCACCTTACTTTTTGCCCACAGGTAAAAACAGAAAATATTAATCCTGGCAATCCCAATAAGGATAATGGAAAACTTTTATCAAATTATTGCATTGTCATCGGTCCTTGATAGGTGTGCAAAATTTCAAGTCGATCAGATGTTTAGAAGCCAATGAAAATTAAGCTCAAAGATTCCGTTACATACATACATACATACATACATGCATACATACATACATACATACATACATACATACAACCCGACCTAATAAAAGTGTGTTAAAAAAGATTCAAAGATTCAAATTCACATTACTTTTTGCCCACAGGTAAAAAAAGAAAATATTAATCCTGGCAATCCTAATAAGGATAATGGAAAACTTTTATCAAATTATTGCATTGTCATCGGTCCTTGATAGGTGTGCAAAATTTCAAGTCGATCAGATGTTTAGAAGCCAGTGAAAATTAAGCTCAAAGATTCCGTTACATACATACATACATACATACATACATACATACATACATACATACATACATACATACATGCATACATACATACATACATACATACATACATACAACCCGACCTAATAAAAGTGTGTTAAAAAGATTCAAAGAATCAAATTCACCTTACTTTTTGCCCAAAGGTCAAAAAAGAAAATATTAATCCTGGCAATCCTAATAAGGATAATGGAAAACTTTTATCAAATTATTGCATTGTAATCGGTCCTTGATATGTGTGCAAAATTTCAAGTCGATCAGATTTTTAGAAGCCAGTGAAAATTAAGCTCAAAGATTCCGTTACATACATACATACGTACATACATACATACATACATACATACATACATACATACATACATACATACATACATAAAACCCGACCTAATAAAAGTGTGTTAAAAAAAAGATTCAAAGATTCAAATTCACCTTACTTTTTGCCCAAAGGTAAAAAAAGAAAATATTAATCCTGGCAATCCTAATAAGGATAATGGAAAACTTTTATCAAATTATTGCATTGTCATCGGTCCTTGATAGGTGTGCAAAATTTCAAATCGATCAGATGTTTAGAAGCCAATGAAAATTAAGATCAAAGATTCCGTTACATACATACATACATACATACATACATACATACATACATACATGCATACAGACATACATACATACAACCCGACCTAATAAAAGTGTGTTAAAAAAGATTCAAAGATTCAAATTCACCTTACTTTTTCCCAAAGGTAAAAACAGAAAATATTAATCCTGGCAATCCCAATAAGGATAATGGAAAACTTTTATCAAATTATTGCATTGTCATCGGTCCTTGATAGGTGTGCAAAATTTCAAGTCGATCAGATGTTTAGAAGCCAGTGAAAATTAAGCTCAAAGATTCCGTTACATACATACATACATACATACATACATACATACATACATACATACATACAACCCGACCTAATAAAAGTGTGTTAAAAAAGATTCAAAGATTCAAATCCACCTTACTTTTTGCCCACAGGTAAAAAAAGAAAATATTAATCCTGGCAATCCTAATAAGGATAATGGAAAACTTTTATCAAATTATTGCATTGTCATCGGTCCTTGATAGGTGTGCAAAATTTCAAGTCGATCAGATTTTTAGAAGCCAGTGAAAATTAAGCTCAAAGATTCCGTTACATACATACATACATACACACATACATACATACATACATACATACATACATACATACATACATACAGACATACAACCCGACCTAATAAAAGTGTGTTAAAAAAAGATTCAAAGATTCAAATTCACCTTACTTTTTGCCCATAGGTAAAAACAAAATATTAATCCTGGCAATCCCAATAAGGATAATGGAAAACTTTTATCAAATTATTGCATTGTCATCGGTCCTTGATAGGTGTGCAAAATTTCAAGTCGATCAGATGTTTAGAAGCCAGTGAAAATTAAGCTCAAAGATTCCGTTACATACATACATACATACATACATACATACATGCATACATATATACATACATACATACATACAACCCGACCTAATAAAAGTGTGTTAAAAAAGATTCAAAGATTCAAATTCACCTTACTTTTTTGCCCACAGGTAAAAAAAGAGAATATTAATCTTGGCAATCCTAATAAGGATAATGGAAAACTTTTATCAAATTATTGCATTGTCATCGGTCCTTGATAGGTGTGCAAAATTTCAAGTCGATCAGATGTTTAGAAGCCAGTGAAAATGAAGCTCAAAGATTCCGTTACATACATACATACATACATACATGCATACATACATACATACATACATACAACCCGACCTAATAAAAGTGTGTTAAAAAGATTCAAAGATTCAAATTCACCTTACTTTTTGCCCACAGGTAAAAACATAAAATATTAATCCTGGCAATCCTAATAAGGATAATGGAAAACTTTTATCAAATTATTGCATTGTCATCGGTCCTTGATAGGTGTGCAAAATTTCAAGTCGATCAGATGTTTAGAAGCCAGTGAAAATTAAGCTCAAAGATTCCGTTACATACATACATACATACATACATACATACATACATACATGCATACATACATACATACATACAACCCGACCTAATAAAAGTGTGTTAAAAAAGATTCAAAGATTCAAATTCACCTTACTTTTTGCCCACAGGTAAAAAAAGAAAATATTAATCCTGGCAATCCTAATAAGGATAATGCAAAACTTTTATCAAATTATTGCATTGTCATCGGTCCTTGATAGGTGTGCAAAATTTCAAGTCGATCAGATGTTTAGAAGCCAGTGAAAATTAAGCTCAAAGATTCCGTTACATACATACATACATACATACATACATACATACATACATACATACAACCCGACCTAATAAAAGTGTGTTAAAAAGATTCAAAGATTCAAATTCACCTTACTTTTTGCCCACAGGTAAAAACAGAAAATATTAATCCTGGCAATCCCAATAAGGATAATGGAAAACTTTTATCACATTATTGCATTGTCATCGGTCCTTGATAGGTGTGCAAAATTTCAAGTCGATCAGATGTTTAGAAGCCAGTGAAAATTAAGCTCAAAGATTCCGTTACATACATACATACATACATACATACATACATACATACATACATACATACAACCCGACCTAATAAAAGTGTGTTAAAAAGATTCAAAGATTCAAATTCACCTTACTTTTTGCCCACAGGTAAAAAAAGAAAATATTAATCCTGGCAATCCTAATAAGGATACTGGAACACTTTTATCAAATTATTGCATTGTCATCGGTCCTTGATAGGTGTGCAAAATTTCAAGTCGATCAGATTTTTAGAAGCCAGTGAAAATTAAGCTCAAAGATTCCGTTACATACATACATACATACATACATACATACATACATACATACATACATACATACATACATACATACATACATACATACATACAAACCGACCTAATAAAAGTGTGTTAAAAAAAGATTCAAAGATTCAAATTCACCTTACTTTTTGCCCACAGGTAAAAACAGAAAATATTAATCCTGGCAATCCCAATAAGGATAATGGAAAACTTTTATCAAATTATTGCATTGTCATCGGTCCTTGATAGGTGTGCAAAATTTCAAGTCGATCAGATGTTTAGAAGCCAGTGAAAATTAAGCTCAAAGATTCCGTTACATACATACATACATACATACATACATGCATACATGCATACATACATACATACATACATACATACATACATACAACCCGACCTAATAAAAGTGTGTTAAAAAAGATTCAAAGATTCAAATTCACATTACTTTTTGCCCAAAGGTAAAAAAAGAAAATATTAATCCTGGCAATCCCAATAAGGATAATGGAAAACTTTTATCAGATTATTGCATTGTCATCGGTCCTTGATAGGTGTGCAAAATTTCAAGTCGATCAGATGTTTAGAAGCCAGTGAAAATTAAGCTCAAAGATTCCGTTACATACATACATACATACATACATACATACATACATACATACATACATACATACATACATACAACCCGACCTAATAAAAGTGTGTTAAAAAGATTCAAAGATTCAAATTCACCTTACTTTTTGCCCACAGGTAAAAACAGAAAATATTAATCCTGCCAATCCCAATAAGGATAATGGAAAACTTTTATCAAATTATTGCATTGTCATCGGTCCTTGATAGGTGTGCAAAATTTCAAGTCGATCAGATGTTTAGAAGCCAGTGAAAATTAAGCTCAAAGATTCCGTTACATACATACATACATACATGCATACATACATACATACATACATACATACATACATGCATACATACATACATACATACATACATACATACATACATACAACCCGACCTAATAAAAGTGTGTTAAAAAAAGATTTTTCATTTTACAACCAAATTCACCTTACTTTTTGCCCACAGGTAAAAAAAAGAAAATATTAATCCTGGCAATCCTAATAAGGATAATGGAAAACTTTTATCAAATTATTGCATTGTCATCGGTCCTTGATAGGTGTGCGAAATTTCAAGTCGATCAGATTTTTAGAAGCCAGTGAAAATTAGGCTGAAAGATTCCGTTACATACATACATACATACATACATACATACATACATACATACAACCCGACCTAATAAAAGTGTGTTAAAAAGATTCAAAGATTCAAATTCACCTTACATTTGCCCACAGGTGAAAAAAGAAAATATTAATCGTGGCAATCCTAATAAGGATAATGGAAAACTTTTATCAAATTATTGCATTGTCATCGGTCCTTGATAGGTGTGCAAAATTTCAAGTCGATCAGATGTTTAGAAGCCAGTGAAAATTAGGCTCAAAGATTCCGTTACATACATACATACATACATACATACATACATACATTCATACAACCCGACCTAATAAAAGTGTGTTAAAAAAGATTGAAAGATTCAAATTCACCTTACTTTTTGCCCACAGGTAAAAAAAGAAAATATTAATCCTGGCAATTCTAATAAGGATAATGGAAAACTTTTATCAAATTATTGCATTGTCATCGGTCCTTGATAGGTGTGCAAAATTTCAAGTCGATCAGATGTTTAGAAGCCAGTGAAAATTAAGCTCAAAGATTCCGTTACATACATACATACATACATACATACATACATACATACATACATACAACCCGACCTTATAAAAGTGTGTTAAAAAGATTCAAAGATTCAAATTCACCTTACTTTTTGCCCACAGGTAAAAACAGAAAATATTAATCCTGGCAATCCCAATAAGGATAATGGAAAACTTTTATCAAATTATTGCATTGTCATCGGTCCTTGATAGGTGTGCAAAATTTCAAGTCGATCAGATGTTTAGAAGCCAGTGAAAATTAAGCTCAAAGATTCCGTTACATACATACATACATACATACATACATGCATACATACATACATACATACATACATACATACATACATACATACATGCATGCATACATACATACATACATACATACATACATACATACATACATACATACAACCCGACCTAATAAAAGTGTGTTAAAAAGATTCAAAGATTCAAATTCACCTTACTTTTTGCCCACAGGTAAAAAAAGAAAATATTAATCCTGGCAATCCTAATAAGGATAATGGAAAACTTTTATCAAATTATTGCATTGTCATCGGTCCTTGATAGGTGTGCAAAATTTCAAGTCGATCAGATGTTTAGAAGCCAGTGAAAATTAGGCTGAAAGATTCCGTTACATACATACATACATACATACATACATTCATACAACCCGACCTAATAAAAGTGTGTTAAAAAAGATTGAAAGATTCAAATTCACCTTACTTTTTGCCCACAGGTAAAAAAAGAAAATATTAATCCTGCCAATCCCAATAAGGATAATGGAAAACTTTTATCAAATTATTGCATTGTCATCGGTCCTTGATAGGTGTGCAAAATTTCAAGTCGATCAGATGTTTAGAAGCCAGTGAAAATTAAGCTCAAAGATTCCGTTACATACATACATACATACATACATGCATACATACATACATACATACATACATACATACAACCCGACCTAATAAAAGTGTGTTAAAAAGATTCAAAGATTCAAATTCACCTTACTTTTTGCCCACAGGTAAAAACAGAAAATATTAATCCTGGCAATCCTAATAAGGATAGTGGAAAACTTTTATCAAATTATTGCATTGTCATCGGTCCTTAATAGGTGTGCAAAATTTCAAGTCGATCAGATGTTTAGAAGCCAGTGAAAATTAAGCTCAAAGATTCCGTTACATACATACATACATACATACATACATACATACATACATACATACATACATGCATACATACATACATACATACATACATACAACCCGACCTAATAAAAGTGTGTTAAAAAGATTCAAAGATTCAAATTCACCTTACTTTTTGCCCACAGGTAAAAACAGAAAATATTAATCCTGGCAATCCCAATAAGGATAATGGAAAACTTTTATCAAATTATTGCATTGTCATCGGTCCTTGATAGGTGTGCAAAATTTCAAGTCGATCAGATTTTTAGAAGCTAGTGAAAATTAAGCTCAAAGATTCCGTTACATACATACATACATACATACATACATACATACATACAACCCGACCTAATAAAAGTGTGTTAAAAAAAAGATTCAAAGATTCAAATTCACCTTACTTTTTGCCCACAGGTAAAAACAGAAAATATTAATCCTGGCAATCCTAATAAGGATAATGGAAAACTTTTATCAAATTATTGCATTGTCATCGGTCCTTGATAGGTGTGCAAAATTTCAAGTCGATGAGATGTTTAGAAGCCAGTGAAAATTAAGCTCAAAGATTCCGTTACATACATACATACATACATACATACAACCCGACCTAATAAAAGTGTGTTAAAAAAGATTCAAAGATTCAAATTCACCTTACTTTTTGCCCACAGGTAAAAAAAGAAAATATTAATCCTGGCAATCCCAATAAGGATAATGGAAAACTTTTATCAAATTATTGCATTGTCATCGGTCCTTGATAGGTGTGCAAAATTTCAAGTCGATGAGATGTTTAGAAGCCAGTGAAAATTAAGCTCAAAGATTCCGTTACATACATACATACATACATACATACATACATACATACAACCCGACCTAATAAAAGTGTGTTAAAAAGATTCAAAGATTCAAATTCACCTTACTTTTTGCCCACAGGTAAAAAAAGAAAATATTAATCCTGGCAATCCTAATAAGGATAATGGAAAACTTTTATCAAATTATTGCATTGTCATCGGTCCTTGATAGGTGTGCAAAATTTCAAGTCGATGAGATGTTTAGAAGCCAGTGAAAATTAAGCTCAAAGATTCCGTTACATACATACATACATACATACATACATACATACATACATACATACATACATACATACAAACCGACCTAATAAAATTGTGTTAAAAAAAGATTCAAAGATTCAAATTCACCTTACTTTTTGCACACAGGTAAAAACAGAAAATATTAATCCTGGCAATCCCAATAAGGATAATGGAAAACTTTTATCAAATTATTGCATTGTCATCGGGCCTTGATAAGTGTGCAAAATTTCAAGTCGATCAGATGTTTAGAAGCCAGTGAAAATTAAGCTCAAAGATTCCGTTACAAAAATACATACATACATACATACATGCATACATGCATACATACATACATACATACATACATACATACATACAACCCGACCTAATAAAAGTGTGTTAAAAAAGATTCAAAGATTCAAATTCACATTACTTTTTGCCCACAG
The DNA here is from genome assembly GCF_027943255.1 of Anastrepha obliqua. Taxonomy (NCBI): domain Eukaryota; kingdom Metazoa; phylum Arthropoda; class Insecta; order Diptera; family Tephritidae; genus Anastrepha; species Anastrepha obliqua. The sequence goes on along the minus strand of NC_072897.1, from coordinate 13,391,646 downwards.
GTAAAAAAAGAAAATATTAATCCTGGCAATCCTAATAAGGATAATGGAAAACTTTTATCAAATTATTGCATTGTCATCGGTCCTTGATAGGTGTGCAAAATTTCAAGTCGATCAGATGTTTAGAAGCCAGTGAAAATTAAGCTCAAAGATTCCGTTACATACATACATACATACATGCATACATACATACATACATACATACATACATACATACATACATACAACCCGACCTAATAAAAGTGTGTTAAAAAGATTCAAAGATTCAAATTCACCTTACTTTTTGCCCACAGGTAAAAACAGAAAATATTAATCCTGCCAATCCCAATAAGGATAATGGAAAACTTTTATCAAATTATTGCATTGTCATCGGTCCTTGATAGGTGTGCAAAATTTCAAGTCGATCAGATGTTTAGAAGCCAGTGAAAATTAAGCTCAAAGATTCCGTTACATACATACATACATACATGCATACATACATACATACATACATACATACATGCATACGTACATACATACATACATACATACATACATACATACATACATACATACAACCCGACCTAATAAAAGTGTGTTAAAAAAAGATTTTTCATTTTACAACCAAATTCACCTTACTTTTTGCCCACAGGTAAAAAAAAGAAAATATTAATCCTGGCAATCCTAATAAGGATAATGGAAAACTTTTATCAAATTATTGCATTGTCATCGGTCCTTGATAGGTGTGCAAAATTTCAAGTCGATCAGATTTTTAGAAGCCAGTGAAAATTAGGCTCAAAGATTCCGTTACATACATACATACATACATACATACATACATACATACATACATACATACATACAACCCGACCTAATAAAAGTGTGTTAAAAAGATTCAAAGATTCAAATTCACCTTACTTTTTGCCCACAGGTAAAAAAAGAAAATATTAATCCTGGCAATCCTAATAAGGATAATGGAAAACTTTTATCAAATTATTGCATTGTCATCGGTCCTTGATAGGTGTGCAAAATTTCAAGTCGATCAGATGTTTAGAAGCCAGTGAAAATTAAGCTCAAAGATTCCGTTACATACATACATACATACATACATACATACATACATGCATACATACATACATTCATACAACCCGACCTAATAAAAGTGTGTTAAAAAAGATTGAAAGATTCAAATTCACCTTACTTTTTGCCCACAGGTAAAAAAAGAAAATATTAATCCTGGCAATTCTAATAAGGATAATGGAAAACTTTTATCAAATTATTGCATTGTCATCGGTCCTTGATAGGTGTGCAAAATTTCAAGTCGATCAGATGTTTAGAAGCCAGTGAAAATTAAGCTCAAAGATTCCGTTACATACATACATACATACATACATACAACCCGACCTAATAAAAGTGTGTTAAAAAGATTCAAAGATTCAAATTCACCTTACTTTTTGCCCACAGGTAAAAACAGAAAATATTAATCCTGGCAATCCCAATAAGGATAATGGAAAACGTTTATCAAATTATTGCATTGTCATCGGTCCTTGATAAGTGTGCAAAATTTCAAGTCGATCAGATGTTTAGAAGCCAGTGAAAATTAGGCTCAAAGATTTCGTTACATACATACATACATACATACATACATACATACAACCCGACCTAATAAAAGTGTGTTAAAAAAGATTGAAAGATTCAAATTCACCTTACTTTTTGCCCACAGGTAAAAAAAGAAAATATTAATCCTGCCAATCCCAATAAGGATAATGGAAAACTTTTATCAAATTATTGCATTGTCATCGGTCCTTGATAGGTGTGCAAAATTTCAAGTCGATCAGATGTTTAGAAGCCAGTGAAAATTAAGCTCAAAGATTCCGTTACATACATACATACATACATACATACATGCATACATACATACATACATACATACATACATACATACATACATACATGCATACATACATACATACATACATACATACATACATACATACAACCCGACCTAATAAAAGTGTGTTAAAAAAAGATTTTTCATTTTACA